>NC_077233.1:51191389-51491389 GCF_027887165.1 Monodelphis domestica | reverse complement strand
CTGTATAATTGCAAAGGATAAAAAGGCAACAATTTATATGGATTCTAGATATGCTATTGGCATTTGTCACTCAGTTGGGATGCTATGGCTCCAGAGGATTTTTAACCTCAGCTGGAATATCTATAGCTAATGTAGAAATTATTAATGAATTTCTTTCTGCTCTCCAGCTGCCTGAAGCCCTAGCTGTAGTTCATTGCTCTGCCCATATAGGTGGCACTGACCTTGTCTCTAGGGGAAATGATAGAGCAGATGCTGCCGCAAAGCTGGTAGCCATAGAAGGGCCTGAATTAATTTTAACATTAACCACTGATGACTTAAATTTATTACTTTCCTATAATGAAAAGGAGGTGTAAAAATCGAAGCAAAAATTCAGAGTAAAACAGATTAATGGAGTATGGGTGTCATCTGAAGGAAAACCCCTGCTCCCTAGAAGTTTCTATCATCAAATTTGCCAATCTATTCATAAAAATGGTCACTTTGGTACCCAGGGCATCATGGACTCTGTTAAGAGAGTATGGATAGTCCCTAGCATGACTACTATAGCCTCTAAAGTGTGTTCAGCCTGCTCTATCTGCCAAGCATATAACCAACATGCCTTTTGTGGCAAAGCCTGTGGTGGGCATCCTCTGGCTTACACATCTTTTGATCACCTACATATAGATTTCATAACAATGTCAAAGGCCGGACATTATAAATTTTGTCTAGTCATAATAGATCAACTGACCAGATGGCTGGAAGCATATCCTGCAAACTGAGCCACAACAGCTTTTGTTGCTAAGGTGCTTTTAAAAGAAATTATTCCTCGCTTTGGCCTGCCAGCATGTTTTGATTCAGATAGAGGAAATCATTTTACTGATTCTGTCCTAAATCAGATATATTCTTGCTTGGGGATAACTTCCAAATTTCATGTACCATATTCCCAGAGCTCTGGCCAAGCTGAAAGAATGAACAGAGAACTTAAAACTATGATTGGCAAATTATGCAGTGAGACACATTTAAAATGGCCTGAAATTCTTCCTCTGGCCCTATTTTATCTTAGAAGCAGGCCTAGAGGAGACCTACACATCTCACCATTTGAGATGTTTTTTGGACATCCACCTATACAGGCTAAGCCTTTCTCCACTGCATATATATCACTATTAGGGGGAGATACTACTATTGCTTCCTATATATACTGGAATTACAGCACAAACTGCGTGAACTCCATGAATCCAGAGCTGCAGTACAAGCCGGACCACTAGACTTTTCACTTCATGACCTGAACTCAGGAGACAAGGTGTATATAAAGAACTTCCAGTGTACGGGAGCAACTTGGCCATCCTGGGAAGGGCCATTCCAAATATTGTTAACTACTCCAACATCTATAAAGATTGGAAAGAAAGTCTCTTGGATTCATTGCTCACATGTAAAGAGAGCATCTTCTTTTGGGACTGATTGACTGTATCCTATCACATGAATTGGAGATAATAATCCATAGACGAGTGGATACTGTTTTCAGGAATACATTGAATTCCTGATTTTTTCCTCCCTTATTTTTATTCATGCTTTTCTTTTATTTTGATTAGAATATTTGATATTTTCCCCTTTTTCTCATTTATTGTACTTAAGGTACATATAAATAATATTTTTTTTCTCCAGTAATATAAGTTTTATATTTATCTATATCTATATACTTGCTATAATATTAATGCATACCCAAAAAGCTTTAAATTGTGGGAGTCTGCCATTTATTGATAAAATTTTATGGGACTGTGATTAATGCTTGTGTCTGATTCTAGGAAATGGGATAAAAACAAGGAGCACAGACTTAATCTGAATAATGCCAAAAAGAGCACACAGGTAAAAAACCTAGTGTGAGACTCGAGGTTGTGACGCTTGACATATGTTAAGTCGTAGGACTTCCTTGTATCTACACTCTTTATGAAATACTCAGACAAGTAATAATGTTTGACTATCATCCTGGCTCCCCATATCCCTGAGAATGACAAAAATCAGACCAGGGAATGATACTTCCCTATCAAAAGAAAATTCTAGTTCTTTTACTTTCTTATAATATGGCAACTTCCTGTAGTCTTGGCTGCAAATGGGTAAGTGAAATATTACTGCATTCTGTCCTACAGACTTGTGGGATAGAAATTACTTTAAATTAGACATGGGCCTATTATGAATTTATTCTTGTTTACTCAACATTTTATATACATAATTTATATATATACATAGATTTTGATATTTTGGTTCTGATTCTGAATTTTTTTCTTTCTACCAAAAGTTTAACTTTCTTCCATTTTTTTCTTTGTTTTTGTTTTTTGTTTTTTTCCCTCTTCTTTTGATAACTGACTCATACACCCCTATAACTCAACCTTGCATCCTGAGCTGAAGTGGATGTTTCTTAACATCCACTTCAGGGGGGGATTGTATTTTAATAAAAATCCAAGATTTTGAATTTTTGTTCGAGAAAAGATCTTCAAGGAAAGAAGATTGCTAATTCCTAAATCCAGAGGACAAACTGTTGCAGAAATGATGCCAGAAAACCTACACTACATCAAGAAGATCCAGAATAAACTTTGGGTGTGGTTGATTGAACTGAAGTTTGATTGAACATTTTTTGAATGTAAACTCCTATGCCAAAAGGGGACTGTCCCCTATTTGGTTTTTGTCAGTGAACCCAGCAAACATTGGTTTTGCTGTCTGTCTTTCTTCTGTTTCCCTCTTCTATCTAACTATTGTAATTTCCTCTTAGATCTCACAGTTTATGGCTGATCACGCAGTTGGTGATAAAACCCGCAAAAGACTTCTATGAAATCTCTTTCCTTTATCTCTTTGCTTTATTACTTGCCTATCAGTCAGTTTTGTTTTCTGTTTTAACTTGGCTTCAAAATTACAGCTGCAAGAATGGGTGAGTAAAAAACCCTTTTGATTCTCCTTAAATTAAGCTGTTTTAGATCTTAGCAACAGGGCCCTAAAGTCCTGGCTAGGAGAACTTTTTCTAAATCCTTTCCTTTAGGGAACAACTGCCTAAATTAAGATTAAGACAAACCTGGGGAAAGTTCTGGCCTTGTCCTTCTCCCCACGTGTTTACTTTAGAAATATGGAGTTACAGACAGTTCAGAACTTAGTTAACAACTGGAGTTTCAGTAAATACTTTGTTCTTTTCTTAGTACAAGCATTGGTCTGCAGCTTACTTAACAGCTGGCTCATCAGACTCATGACCAATCTTATAAATACAGAATTCCTTGTCTCTCTGAAAGAGCTCATCCCATGGAACTTATTTCAAAATCTAATCAACATACTACTTTCCGCTGAGTTTTTGATTGTTGTAATTTTAATATTGTATTTCCTTGAAGAACTCACTTCTCAGTCAAACCAACCAATTG
This sequence comes from Monodelphis domestica, assembly GCF_027887165.1. Classification (NCBI taxonomy): domain Eukaryota; kingdom Metazoa; phylum Chordata; class Mammalia; order Didelphimorphia; family Didelphidae; genus Monodelphis; species Monodelphis domestica. The sequence continues at coordinate 51,488,015 of NC_077233.1, read as the reverse complement.
CTCCCTCTAATATTCAACAAATTGAAGAACAAAATACTCGACAGGAGCTTATAGAGGAAAGTCAGGGAGAGATTGTAACTTTTATAAGAAGCATTAACTCTTAACTGCCACACTTTATGGCAGACAACTATTTTAAATCTTACAGTTTATGTCTCTCCAACTATTTTAATTATTACACACACCTACAGTTAATAAATTTGGAGGTGCAGGATGATTTATGTTTAGTGTTCAATTGTGGAGACTAGTCTCCCAGTCATCATCAGGGGGGATTGTGCACTTTAGATTACTCCACTCTACTTAGTCTAACAAAATTAGGAATGTATACCCCCATACTTATGGATTAAGTATTTAGGAGGATGGCCTATGACAGACATGTGCTAGTAAATGACAAATCAGAAACAGCTGACAGACAAGCTTAAGCTACCTTTGATACAGGTGAGACACAGGAAAGTGATGTAAAACCGTCTATATATTTCGCGTCACTTCCTCTTTCGGGTCTCTTTCCCCGGAGAGATGGCTCTGGCTGGCAGTGTGCTAAGCGTTCTGGCATCTTGGTGTGGTGGAAGCTATTGTCCGGTTTGGCAGTAAGTTTTCCTTGATACTATACTGGGAGAAGCTTAGTAGCCTAGTTCAGGTGAGACATCTTTACTGAGCTCTATCAGAGTTTAGGCTGATTCTTTCTCCTTTACCTTCCAAACACTACCCTCTTAGAAAGCCACTAATCTTCAGAGACCTTGTGATGGAGGACTTTGAACTTCCCCCTGGCACAGGCCAGGTAGGAGAAATCCTAAACCCTTTCCCTCTCCCTTCTCCTTAATTCCTTTCCTCTATATTAATTAAAATCACCATAAAGTTCCAGCTGACTTGGGTATTTTATTTGGGATAGTCCCTGGTGACCAAAATTAATGTAGGTTAGGTCACCACCCTAAAATTATGCTTACAGAAGCAACTGCAAATTAGTTTCTTGTCATAACCATTTGGAAACTTTTTACTAACTCTATAACAATACTAGTACTTTCCTACCTCTGAACCATAATTTTTGCTTTCATTTCAAAATTTTGTGGTTTATTCTTGAAATAAAGCATTATTTCCCTATAGAACTGAGTCTAAAGGTTTTGTACTATTTGAAGAAACAACTTAGGATTCATATATTTACATCTGAAATATTGTTAATTTTTTTGTGGTTGAGTCTGAAATATATTATTATGTGGTTGCCAGGGATTTAATTTCTAAATCCCAAAATGAATTACTAAAGTAAATGGAATTTATGGTAGTTTATTTATAATATTTACCATAGAAGGAAGATATTAAGGAATGAGAGAGAGAGAGAGAAAACTCTGGCTTCTTCTGATATCAGTTAGACTTTCTAAGCCCTAGGCAGGGGAAGAGAAAAAGCAGGGTCACTATGTCAGCCTTTCACTCACCAATGGTGACAGTCTAAAAAGAAGTCTGGGTGTCTGTCTTCCGGTCACTCCTCAAGGGTCTGTCTTCCAGTCTCTCCTCTGAGCCTCCAACTTGAAACTTGAATCGAATATCTCTCGAATGAAATCTTCTGCCCTTTTGGTCCTCTTAAAGATCTTTTTCTCTTGTGTCGTCTCCCCTAAATTTTCATGTCTACCAATCACAGCAGACACTTTTTCTCCAGGACTTCCCACTCTTTAGTTCTCACCTTCTTTAGATAGATTATATCTTTTTGGGTTATTTAACACCTTTTTTGGTAAGTTCACCTTTCGTAGTTACTTAACACCTTTTTGTGGTTAAAATGGGTAGATGTACTTAAAATACTTTATCATCACCTTTTTGTAGATTAAAATCTAAAAATAGATTGTAGCTTACAATTCTAACTTCACTATAAAGAAAGAGCTAATTACCTTCATTGTTACAATCAGGAGATTATAATTTTATCTTTACAGTAAAGGAAGAGCTAACTATCCTCATTTTTATAATCAGGGGAGAGCTAAATCTAGTCTTCACAGAACTTTAGAGGATGTTGTTCCCCTTTTGGTATTCACCAAATCACCATATGTAAAAGCTAAAAATGAATTCGATCTAGATGTATCCTTTTCATATTATAGGTGAGGAAAATGAGTTTGAGAAAGGTTTTGTTTGATTTTCTCATAAGTAATTCAATGGTACCTAGATATATTTTCTGGCCTTAGTTCTGTTCTTCTTTTTATTATACTATATAAAACTCTTAGCTTACTTCATCCTTATTTAGAGTTTTGAGTTGCCTCTCATCAGTGTTTTAAAATCACTTTAAAATGAGCCTTTATTTCATTATTCTGGGGTTTTTTATTTTTTGTAGATTTGATTCTTGTTGGATTTTAGTGGGGAGAAAGCCAAAGCCAAAGCCACAAATGGAAAACACTCTTTGGGAGAAAAAGAATGAGGTAACCCACCATTCTGAGTGTTTCAATCGCTTCATCAAATATACAGAGACCCTTATTTTGAATGGAATAGCTGCCATACCCACCAGAGAAGAAAGTCTTCTCTACTTTGCCTCTCATTAATCCATGTTTGACAGTAGGCTGATAAAACAGAAATTAAACCAAGGGCTTGATTTCTCTGTGATCAGAACAGGGGTTCTTAACTCTTTTTGGGTCCTGGGCCACTTTAGTAGTCTGGTGATACTTATGGATTCCTTAGAATAATGTTTTTAAAGCATGAAATAATATGCGATTACAAAGGAATCCAATTATATTGAAACACAATTATCAAAATATTAAAAACAAAGATAATCACAGACTCCAGGTTAACAACCCCTGAATTAACGGTTTCTAACTCCAGTTTTAAAGTAATATAGCAGCCTGCACTTGAGTTGCTGCTCTGTTCCCCCTCTTTCCAGTGCCCAATGAAGGAATTCAGACATAATGAGTCCTGAGTGTTATGAATATATAGTCAAAAGCGGATTCCTATGAACAAAGGTTCAGGATCAGTGTTGGCAAGATTTGTTTTCAAAGACAATTTTTTTGTTGTGATGGTATATTTAATAATTCACAAGATTAATTATCCTGAATCCTATCAGAGAAATTGGCTTGGGGTTGAAATTATCTTGCTAAGGAACTGAACTTCTCTTAAACTTTGGGATATGTCAAGGAAACTTTGGGATATGTCAAGGAGTCCTTGGGTTTCCTATAGACAAGAGCCTCTTAGACTGCAAAAAGTTCCTAAAGAACAAAAAACCCTTATGTGAGAAATCCTGTGAGCAGATAAGGGTTGGAAAGATACCCGAATAGGTTAAAAGTCATTTCTGGGAGGAAGGTTTAGAAAACTTTGTCCTAATTTTGTAGTCTTGTGTGAAAACTTTTGTTGTCTCCTTTGTTTTGTGAATTCACTTAACTCTCATTGGTCTATTTACATTTAAATAGTTTTTGCCTCAAGGTGCTCTCCCATACTTTCTGTCTCTGTGTCCTTTTTTCTGTGTGGCCCTAATATCTGATTTAGGCCTTTGATTTCCAATCCTCAGTTTCCCTCCACAGGTCAGAAGAATCCACTTGTGTTTTGCTAGGCTGGATCTGACCATGACACCCAGGGACATTTTTTGCATGCCCTGCCTCTCTGTACAGCCCACCATAGCTAGCACTTCTTCCCTCAGCTCTCTCCCTTAATGGGGGGCTCACCGCCCTTTAAGCACTAGAAGGGAGTGGGAGGTCTGAGCACTGGAAGGGAGTGGGAGGGAGAAGGTGAAAAGGTTTGCCAATGCTGTAATATAGCATTGGATATGCAGAAGAAAAAAATTGTGAAGCCAGAATCTCTGCAAAGCACTGACATTCTTTTGCCTTACATTAAATATGCTTAGATTAATAAAATAGCCAACAAAATGTAAGAAATATTTATAATGTGTTCTCATGCATTAAAAAAGAAATCCTTAACCTACTGTGTTAGTAATTCTAAAACAGAGGAGCAGTAAGGGTTGGGCAATTGAGGTTAAGTGACTTGCCCAGGGTCACTCAGCCAGGAAGTATCAGAGGTTAGATTTGATCCCAGGACCTCTGGACTTCCAGGACTGGCTATCTGCTGTGTACCTAGCTGGCCCTGTTCTCCTGCATTTCAGTGCTAGATGTGGGAAGTAAATTAGAAGAAGAATGCATGGGTGGGGGTATAATAGAGTTGGAATTAGGAGATCTAGATTCAAGTCCTGATTCTGATACTTAGTTGTATATTATAACTGGACAAATCACTTCTTTTCTCTGAGCCTCAATTTTCATATGCATAGTTTTTTAGAAAAACACTTGCATTAATTTGCATTGCAGATTTGTTGTGAGGAAAATATAAATCAAAGTGCAATTTAAACTCAAATGATCATTTCTTCAGCATTGATACTTATCTCAGGAAGCTATATCTTAGAATAAAAAGGGACTGCCTGGGACTTGAAAAGCCTAGGGGCTCATTTTATCTAGCCACAACTGCCTGTGTGTGATATTGGGCAGATTTCTTTACCTTTTAGGGCATCAGTGCCCTCATCCCTAAAATGAGAAGGCTGGGATAGAATGATTTTTAACATGACTTCTAGATTTAAGATTCTGTTTTGTGATCCCTGGCCTGGAAGTATTCTTAGATTCCTATGGAATTGGTACTTTTTCCAGATTAAAAAAAAATTTTATTTCAATTTTTTGGATCTCTTTCTTAATATCACCTTTATTTACAAATATATCCCACCCCATTTCCTGTTTAGTGATACATTCCTTATAATGAAGAATAAGAAAATAGGGGAAAAAAGGAGTCCTGCAAGAATGTAATACCCAATTCTTATTCTGTGTTTCATACCAGTAAGCTCTTTAACTTCATGAAAGTACATGTTTTCAGTTTTTCTTTCAGTGCCAGTTTTGGTCACTATAATTGTACAGCCTTCTTTCATTTATTTATTTATTAATTTATTTTGTTCTTTACATTGTTGGAGTCTGGTTGTTTGTTGTTTTTCTGCTTCTGCTTATTTCACTGTGAATCAATTCATTTGTATTCTCCTTGCATGCTTCTCTGAGTTATTCATATTTAGTGTTTCTTATAGTTCAGCAACATTTCAGTAATAGTTATGAACTATTTGTGCAGCCATTCCTCTAATTGAGGGATCTAGTTTGTTTCTTGCCATTTGCTACAACAAAAAGTGCTGCTATGAATATTTTGGAGCATTTGGAACCTTTTTTTCTGCCTGTGACATCTTTAGGTTCTAGGTCTTAGCAGTGAGTTCTCTTTCTCGAAGGATTAATCACTTTAAAAAGTCTGGTTCCAATTGCTTTTCAGAATGGATGGAGCAATTCATCGGTGTACCAATAGTCTTTTAGTGCATGTGACTTTCCAAAATGCTTCCAACATTGACTATTTCTATCTTCTGTCATATTTGCCATTTTCTGGTTGTGAAATGAAACTTCAGAGTTACTTTGATTTGTATTTCCCTTACACAAACCAACCCCAGGCTATCATCCTAATTTGTTACAACATTGAGCATGTAATTTCATTTTTCTATACTTCAGTTTCCCTATCTTTCAGTGAGATATTTCAGATTTTCTTCTATTTTTTCATCCTTTTGAATTTATTTTATTGTTTCTTGTTGTCTCATGGAGCCATTAGTTTCCATTTGTCTAACTGTAATTTTTAGAGAGCCATTTTCTTGCTTGAGATTTTCAACTTGCTTTTTTTAGGTGCTTGTTTTCTTCAGTGAATATTTGTTCTAAGCTGTTGATTCTTTCATTTCTTTTTGCAATTTTTCTTCTACCTCTCAGTATTTGTTTTGTGATCCCTATCTTCCATTTGCTCATAGTTGGCAGTTCTTTGGAGAACTGTTTGCACCCTTTTGTGCCCAACACAGAATAGGCATTTAATCAATGCTTGTTGATTGACCGACTGACCAGTTATTCTTTGGGGAGTAACTCTTGTTCATATGTGTTTTATGTTACTGTATATTTTGGATATTAGTCCCGTATCAGAGATAATTGTTGAAAAGGTATTATCTCTGCCAACCCCATTGAGAGTTTCTCTTTTTGTTCTAGGTTTGTTGTTTTTATGTTTCATGCAGTTAAATTATATATTTTATTTTTTATGATTACCTTTCTCACTAGACAAGTTAGCAAGCATTTGTTAAATGCTTTCTATATTAGAAGCACTGTGTGCTAAATGCTGGGGATTCATGGAAAGGTAAAACCAATCCCTGCTCTGAAAGCTCATGGTCCAATGGGAGAGACAGCATTCAAATGGCCACATACAGAGGAAACAAGTGGGATAACTTGGAGGGAGGCAAGCAGTTGGGGGAGACTGGTAAATACTTCTTTTGAAATGGGATTTAAGGAAGCCAGGAGGCAGAGATGGGAGGGAGAGTGTTCTAGGAATGAGGGACTGTTATGAAAATGCCTGAGGTCACAGGAAGAGTGTGCTGTCTAAGAAAACATGCAAGAAGCCAGTGTCCCTGAATCTCAGTATGTCAAGGAAGAATGAGGTGTAAGAAGCCTGGACAGATAGGAAGATGCCAAGTTAAAAAGGGCTCTCTAAAAGACAACAAGATTTTACATTTGATCCTGGAAGTGACAGGGAAACTCTGGAGTTTTAGATATGGATGCACAATTTGGAAAGATCTACTTGATAGCAGTTTCTTCATCTCTAAAATGAATGAGTCAGACAAGATGATCTATGAGGTTCTAGCTGTAACCCTCAGCAGCCTAGCTCAGGGGGTCTTAACTTGGGGTCTGCAAAGTTGCATTAAAAAAATACATACATATGATTACAGTGTGACTATTTTCTTTTGTAATCTTCTGTATTTTATTTTATGCCTTTAAAAAATCATTTTTCCCAAGAAGTGGTCCACATAAGCTCCATCAGGCTGCCAAAAGGATCATGATAAGAATGGTTTATGAGGGCAGCTGGTTGGCTCAGTGGATTGAGAGCCAGGCCTAGAGATGGGAGGTCCTGGGTTCAAATATGACTTCTTACACTTCCTAGCTGTGTGGCTCTGGGCAAGTCACTTAACTCCCATTGCCTAGCCCTTACTGTTCTTTTGCCTTAGAACCAATACACAGTAATGATTCTAAGATGGAAGGTAAGGGTTTTTAAAAATAAATTAAAAAAAAAAAGAATGATTTAGAACCTTGGGGGCCAGCCCAGTGGTGAGTGAACATCAGTGGGAGTATTCAAGGAAAGGCTGGAGGGTATCTATAGGGTAGAGATGGTTAACCTGAACTCTGAAGTCCTCCCTAATCTGATCCTGAACCTCTGGTGGATCAAGTAGCTCTTCCCTCCCTCCTTTAACCAAGGCTGAATTCTTTTGTTTCCTGATCTGGGCAGATTTAGGGAGTCCATGGATGAGAGGAGAAAGAAGTAGCCATAACTAAAGCCAGGAGGAAGTTCCTAGTTGCTAAATTCTTACCCTCCCTGGGATAAAAGAATTGAGTTCCCCCTCCTCTTCACTGTGGCTGAGGGGTGATAGTGTTCCAGGAGTGGAAAGGAAGGCTGTACTTGTTGGGTTAAGAGCTCTCCCCTCTTATAGTTGATCTGGTTGTCTTCCAACTTTTTTATGACGTGATTTTTAACGTTCAGGAGTCAGGAATGCTTGGGTTCAAGTTATGTTTCTGATATAATACTGACTGAATCTGGGTAAGTATTTAAACACACAGTGCTCAAGGCACCAAAGACAGAAGATACTTACCTGCAGCGACCACGGTAGTTTTCTTATCTGAGAGTTCCTTAAACTAATGAACTCACAAGTCCATTCCTTATCTTCATATCCATTTTGAATTCATTGTGATGAGTAGTAGTTTGATTTCTGTCAAACTGCCTTTTAGTTTTTCTAGCAATTATTGTTTAATAGGGAATTATGCAAGTAATTAGTGTTCTTGGGTTTATCTTATTGGATTATCTAATTCTTTTTTTGAAGTCTGAACATTGATCAAGCAATTCCCTTGAGTACACCCAATCTGAGGGGAAGATAATATGATAATGATAGCAATGACAATCTTAACAAAAATAATGGATGGTGATGATGATGGTATTCATTTTTAAAGGTTTTAAAGGTTTGAAAAATGTATTACAGGTATTATCTCACTATAACCCCTGGAGGCAGGGGCTGTTCCTATATTGAGTAAAAGAGGAGAAACTCCCTAATGTCTGATGCAGACACTCTACTTATTGCCAGCTATTTAAATTCATTTTCTTCAAGGTCCAGCTAGTGCCTCTTTTCTGAAATTTTCCCAGTGTGGTGCAATGGAAGGAACACTGATTTTAGTTTTAGAGGGCCTAGGTTTGAATCCCCACTCTTCAGCTGCCTCTCTCTCTTATGGGTTTGACCAGTCACTCAACCTCTGGGCACCACAGATTCCTCATATGTAAAGTGAGGGGGTTGCACTAGATCTGAGGTTCCTAACTTTTTTGTATTGGGCTCCAACTGAGATGAGGAGGCCCTGTTCCAAGCTTCAGGTTCATTGTGCAGCTGCCTTCAGAGCTGGCTCTGGGGATCTATAAGGTTTCAGTTCTTCCAAGGTGGGGTATGATGCAAGGAGAGGTGTGTTTAATATTCTCCTGGCTTGTGCTCTCATCTGAGCAATCTCAGCCCTCTTTTCTGCCTTGGAACTGTGAATGGGATCCTCTGCTCCCCTGTAGCCTCAAGTGCTGATGTGTGCTAACTCTTCCTCCTCTTGAGACTGTGACAGGCAATGTGGCAAGAGTCTTGTACCCAGATCTAGCAATGGAACCCCGGTAATCCCCTTCTGAGCAGTTGTCCGACATTCCCACCCCCCTTACCATCTGTGTCGGAGACCTCTGGAAGGTGCTACTTTAGCTGTGCCATGAGCCCTGCCTTGGCATGCTGCTTTGTGCTCCACTTCTGTTAACCTTCTTAGTTGTTTTGGGCTGAAGAATTAATTTGCCCCATATTTTTGTGTATTATACTACTCTAGAATTCTTTTGGAGGTGTTATATAATAGCTTTTTGGAAGGCATTTTGGTAGAAATTAGGTGGCTTTGTGTACTTTCTCTGCCATCTTGGCTCTGCCTGCCCCTTTTCTCCATAGCAAATAATCTTGATCTAATGCTTATGACTTAAATTGGTGGCCTAGATATTTTAGCTCTAGCATTAAGGACATTAAATTCTATTCTTCCTATAAATTTGAGATTATAATTTTTTATATTATTTATATATTTACATATATATATAAATAAAATTATAAATTTGAGATTATAATATTTGACTTCTTCATTTTCAGAGTTATCTTTTCACCTGCTGTCATGATCACATAATACCTTAGTATTTATTTGTTTTATATTATACTCTTTTAATTTATTTTGTAGAAGCCCATATGTCCTTCTTAGCTTCCTCATTAGAATTTAAGTTTTCTCTGAGTAGAGATTGTTTAATTTGTTATATTTCTATCCTTGGCACTGAGCACAGTGGCTGGTGCATAGCTCATTGATGTTTGTTGATAGATTGATTGAAGTTTTGTAAAACTTCATATTTGCATTATAAATACATACTAATAAACTAAAATTATGTTTGTCTTTTTCTTTTTTTTTCAGATTGTTCTCTTTGTATAAGAAAATTTCTGTCCTACAAAACTCAGTGTCCAACCTGTTGTGTGGTAAGTTTTATGTGAAAACTTTTCTTTACATTTTTTTGGTCGTAAGTATTAATGTTTTAAAACAATGAAGAGTCACACAGGTTTTTGTGTCCTTGCTGACTGAAGCTGCACTGATGGAAAGTGCTTTTCAGACTTTAAAGTGCCATAAAAATAGCGAAGTATTAGTATTTTTGTCAGGTTGTTCAACTTGCTATCCCTAGTTCTTCATCTTTGAAATGGTACTTAACTTACTTCTTAGGATGATTATGAGACCAGGATCTTTTAATGTATGAATTAGTACTGCACTCTTTTTCTAGTCCTATGTAAATTAAGTGTATTATGATCACACTTGGAAGATATGACTTTTCTCTCATTTGTTCTTTCAGGGAGTCAGTGTAGTATATAGTAGACAGGGCCCTGGATTGGGAATCAGAGGACCTGAGTTTATATCTCAGCTCTTCCACTTAATTTGTGAACTTGTGAAAGGACGGTGTTAGACTAGCTCGTCTCTTTGGTCCCTTTCAATTCTCAATCTTCCTATCTGTTTTTCTTTCTCAGAACTGAAAGAAGTGCCTTTCTATCACTACCATTCTTCCCAGAGGCACTCAAACCCTACCGTTCACTGATTGATTATTTTCATGCATAATCATATTATCATATAATGATGTGCTATAAATTATAAATTATAGCAGACTTATTGTAAATGCCATTAAACTAGTCTTAAATAAACAAAAAAGGGAACTTACAGGAAACTATTTTTTAAAACTATTATATATATCTTTTCATGAGCTTATTGCTCAAAAGATGTTCTCTTATCTACTCCTCAAAGTCAGCTAACCACAGTTTTTTGTTACCTCTTTGTGGAAGTATATGTAATCCCATTGAATTGGAGCATTTGAAGAAGTGGTCTTGTCCATAATAGGATTTGTTTATAGACACTACAGACCAGCAGTGTTTTTACCAAATGCTTTGGAGGCTTTTTCTCAGACCTCAAGTTAGATACTGATTCATTGTTTTGAAAGGCATGTTGTGGCATAGGTTACATGAATTTTATTTTTGAATCTTTCTTGGAAGTTTTAATGGGATGAGATTGTGGTGGGGGTAGTGGAAAAGGATGAAGGGTAACATAAAGTATCATGAATTTTGTGAAAACAAGATTCTGACAGGTTAATTATTGCCTATTTGAGCATTTTCCATCTGTTGTTTTTCTTTTCTAGACAGTCACAGAGCCCGACCTGAAAAATAACCGGATATTGGATGAACTGGTAAAAAGTTTTAGTGCAGCACGGTATGACCTAATTTTGTGATTCCCACCTTCCTTTTCTTGCTCATTATAATAATTTATATTGGAATATATCTTCCATAGTGTTAAATTTAAATTAAATCTCAAATAATAAAAATATTATTTTAAGAGGTTTGTTAAATGATCATTATGAATCAAAGAATAAGAGGATACAAAATAAAGACCATGTGCCCATGGCTGGTAAGCCATTTTCAAAATCCCCACTCACCACCAATACCAGTGGCTGCATGCCAAAGAAAGAAAGAACCTCAACTCCCACTGACTTTATCCTCTGTCTACAGTAAGTACATAATGACAGGAAGTCAGTGGGCTTTCAGGAAATGTAGTTCTGTTTATAGGGTAACACATTTTCAGTTATACAATAGGTTCATTTTTTGTTTAGGCTATCTGGAGTGCACATTTTGATTGTGGAAAAAGAGGTAGACCTAAAGATGATACTGATGTTGATAACTCACAAAAGGAAAATTTGAGCTTTTTATGTGTATATGTATATGTGTTTGTGTATGTGTGCATATATATATATGTGTGTGTGTGTGTGTAAATATAAATGTGTATGTATATCTATTGTAAACCTTAAATTTTCTTAGACTTATGAATGTTGGAAATTTCCCCATTGGGAAATTTCATACTTAAAAAAATCTACTATCAGTAAGAACTCTATTGGAATATGAAACTCCTTGGCATGGGAGGATCCTTCTCCTCCCTACTTAAGACTACTTTAGGACAGAAACCTTTCGCTAAACAATGGAAAGGGCTTTGACCTATGCTTAAACATAGAACAGGAAGTTCTTTGAGTCATGATTGATTTTAGAATTGATACAGTAGAGATACTTGGAATGACAGAACCAGGTCTTGGAAACTACAATCTCCACCCTACTCAGAGTAACAGGATTTAGGAAGGGCTGCAGCAAAGATCAAGATTTAATTATTTGAGAATATGACCTTCAACAGACATGTGCAAAGGGGGCAGACCTCTGGGCGGTCCTGGGTTAAGCTAGAGCCACCATTGGCACAGGGGAGAGATCGACAGTGATTGGTAGATGTGAGAACTGAGGGGAGGGAACTTAGATTTTTTTTTTAAAAGATAGGAAGTTTATGCTCTGAAGGAGGTCTAAGAGGAGAGAGTCCTGGAGGGAGAGCCCTGGAGAGGTCTTGAAGGAAAGGAGGCTGTGGAAGGAGAACTCAGGAGGAGTCAGGAGGAGGATTCTCTGGAAACATTTCTTGAAAGGAGGCTCTCTTGAAGGTGGAGCCTGAGGTTGGCATGAGAAGCCTTACCTAGAGAGATCTTGGGTGAGTGATAAAACCAACTGACTGATTTATCTCTTAGGACTGAGGTCTAGGCCTTATTGGCTTGAGGCCCTTCATTCTTATTCCTTTCTTACTTTCTCTCTTTTTCTATTGATTAATCAGTGTATTATAAATTAAATTTCTCTATAAAACCCAGTTGGCTTGGGCATATTCATAAATTGGGAATATATTCCCTGGTGACCATCTTATATTTATATAAAACCAAGACACAGTAGAAAACATATTTCAGCGGTTATAATTGTTATATATTTCGCTTGCTCCCAAACAATTTAATTATCACATTTTATGGCTCCCACTCTCTTATCTACAACTATTTAACGCTCAAAACTATTTTAAATCTAACACTATACATGTATGTATTTATACATATTTCTATACATATGTATTTCACAACCTACTGTATTGAAAAATAATTTATACTGAAGTATTAAAACTGGAAACAATAAGACACCTCGGTCTTTAGCCTGGTGTATGAACACCTGAATGATTTTATTGCTTTGCTACTTGCAAGATCCTTTGGAATCTGTTAATGGAATAAGCTAATAAGTACTTTACTCACCAGTTGTAGAGATACTTGTACACATTCCCCCCCCCCCCTACATTAAGTTCTTATTTAATCTCCCCTGAAGTGGCCAGTTAGTCCTTTTTTCTCTTATTGCAGTCAAATCAGTTAATCAGCAAATATTTATTAAGGATTTTCTATGTGTTAGGAGCTTTTCTAAGCAATGGAGGTATGAAGACAAATGTAAACTATTTCCTGCCAACAAAGTTCTTAAATTCTAATGGAGGAGACAACATATGCTTATAAAGCTATATGCAAAATACACACAAAGCAGACATAAATAATTCATGTATTACCCATAAATTTAAAAAATCTTCCTATTAGATTTGAAAATAGAAATTGGCTATTCATCTTTATATCTTCCATAGTGGCCATAATAGATACATAATGAATGATTGTTAAATTAATCGGTCTTTATCTGCTTTACTAACTATTAACAAGCAACTGTTTTGAGAATCTCCTTTTATTTCCCTTATTGAAAATAGAGAGCTATGACACTTTACACAAAAATAGTCATCCAAAAATTTTTTTTTAATCTGCTTATTAAAAATGTTACTTATTACCAACCAAAAGCCAAAAGATAGGCAGCTGTAAACTAATCTTCTCTTGAATAATTAATAGTTGATTGTATCTTGTTGGAGAAAATCATCTTTTTCTAAGATCTCCTTTTCCAAAAATTCCAAAAAAAACCCCCAATAAAATTCAATTCAAGAAACATTTAAGTGCCTAGCTTATATGAGAGACTGTGTTAAACAGCAGAATGACCAAATTATGTATTGTCTTTTTTCAGCAAAATATTACTGTTGGTAATATTCTCCTTTTTTGAAAGAGTAATTGCTAAGTTTTCAGCATCAGGTAACAGAGCATCAGGTAACAGGACACAATAGTATCTAACATATTATGAAAAAAATCTAAGAAAACACATACCCAAGCTCAACAATGATCTCAGGCTTCGTAAATACGGGCTATTATTGAGATCATCATTGTAAATTAAATTGACTCTACTTCTCTTTAATGAAACTCAGACATTAACTGAGGAGTGGTTTTGGAATAGACATGAGTAGTTTCTCTGCTTTCACAATTACCCAAACATCTAAATAGTCATGTGAGATGACACAAGAGTCAAGACTGCACTTTGTGTGTGTGTGTGTTTTTAAGGTAGCAAAAGACAAACATTTGCCAGTGTATTACCATGTATAGTTTAGCTTTGGAAAACAAATACCTATCCACATTCCTTACTATGTGAGGAAGATTCATCACTCTGAGTTTGAACATTATTTATAATATACAAACTACTGAGAAAAGAGTAAATTGTATAATCTATTCTTCCTGAATATAAATTAGGCACTCCCAGAATATGAATTTAAGAAGAGTTAATTCTTGGCTGGGGAGAATCAAGATGACTTCCTGAAGAGGGTAGTAACTGAGATGAGCCTTGAACCTTTAAAGGGAAAAAGACAAATTTCATCAGGTAGAGATGAGACAATGTATAAACTCATAGCTTGTCTAGAGGAAGAGAAAGTACAGAATGAGATTAGATGACAACTATTAATCTAACTTGATAGAAGAAAAGGGTGCCTGAAAGGGAACAGAATTAAAATAAAACAAGAAAGATAGGTTGAAACCATAGTATGGATAGCATACTAGTTCAAAAAGTTTACACTTTATTTGGTAGGTAATAGGGAGCCAATAAAAATTTTTTGAGAATGGTAGTGATTGCTATATGTGTTTTCCTTGGCTTATGTGACATGTTTGCTTTAAAGGAAAAAAAAAACCCACTGTTTATAAGGGGGAAATTATTTCATTTGATAAAGCAAAATGCCATGTTAAAGGCTATCTTCCACCAAGGTATCTCCCATGCTTCACATCCCATTCAACCATCTGCCTTGGCTGTCCTTGCTGCTACTCATTCTAGTCTACTAGACCACCTCAGACTATGGTCTGGGTCACTAGATACAGTCAACATGGAACCACTGCCTTGGCAACACATTATCCTGCTTAGTGAGTGAGTGAACCTGTGCAAATGCATATGTCCTATTATTTCTAGCCAACTTCAGACATCCTGACCATGCTTCATATCCTTTCTCATGATCTACCCCAGCTCTGTGTTGTTCTGATTATTTCTTACATGGTTTTAAATAATTTTTGTTTGTTCATATTCTTTGGCCATTTATCCATTAGGGAATGGCTTTTGGTCTTAGGTATTTATATTTGTTCCCTATAAATCTTGGCTATCTAATCCATATCAGAAATATTGGATGCAAAGATTTTTTTCCCCATTTGCTCACTTCCTTTCTTTTTCTAATTGAGTAAGTTTTGTTCATGTAAACTTTTCAATTTTGTGTTACTGAAATTGTCCATTTTATCTTTTGTGATTTTTGCTTATTTTTTTAGTAAAATTTTCCTTTTAGTCATATTTCTACCTCTACATTAAAAAAACCCACCAACAACAACAAAAAAACTTTACCTTTTGTCTTAGAATAGATACTCAGCACTGGTTCCAAGAGAGAAGAACTATAAGGATGAGACAATGGGGGTTAAATGAGCACACAGGAAATGGTTTGCCATTTCTTTCTCTAGCTCAGTTTACAGATGAGAAGACTGATGGGGTAAAGTGGCTTGTCCAGGGTCCCACAACTAGTAAATGGCTGAGGTCAGATTTGGACCCATGTATTCCCAACTCCAGGCCAGCCCTCTCTCCACTGTGGCACATAGGTGCCTCTAATAGCTTCTGTTCTCATCTCTTCACTCACAACCTAGCATCATTGTTAGCATTCTTTCCAGCCCCTTAAATGGCTTTGTTTTCCCTTTCTATATATTTCAGCATGTTTGTGTACATGTTGTATCTCCTCCTTAACCCCACAGTAAAATGCAAGTTCCTTGAGGGCAAGAACTCTTCTCCATGTTTTTGTATCTCCAGCACTGAGTATAGTACTTGACTCCTAACAGACATTTAATAAATACTTGATTATTTGAATTGAATTGAACTAATTATGTCCGTTCAGTGGAAATAATATTGGACTTAATAGAAATCTTTGTTTTATCCTCAGTAACTTGAGCTGATTGGCTTATCTTTAAGTAAAAGAGATGTCTATTTTTCTAAGGTAATACTGAGTCATGATTAGGTGCTTTCTTAGAGGTTGGAGAAATTTAAAAGAGAATTACGAAATTCAATTTTATTTTGAACATAATTTTTGGAAATATGATTCAGAATTGATTTTTTTCATTGGGTTCAATTTTAAGGTACCCATTTAAGTATGTGTTTTAATTATTTTATATGTAAATTAAGATACCTTGAAATAAGGGGAAAGAGTTTTGTCACTTAGTGCTGTCGTTTCCCTCCTCCTTTGCTACATTCTAACCAGGATCATTGATAAGAGAGGGAGAGGGAGAAGAAGGTGGGATGTGTGGAAGGAAAGATTCAACTGAGTTTTGAAGAAAATTTAAAAAGTCATTTTTGAGGTTTGCCAACTAAGCTTATATGCTAAGCTAAATTGTTACTATTACAACAGTATTTTATCAATGCTGCCTTTATATATCAGAGCTGAATGGTGTGTGTTTTGTCATAGTGGAATGAAAGCTTTCTTAAGGTTTTGCACTGAAAATCCAAACTTTGAAAGAAAAATATAGGATGCCAATTGTGGTTATGTATGATTTATGCTATGTTGGTCTTGCTCATGGAAGCAATGATAGTTCACAAATATTTAGTTTTTATGTTAAATATATAGCTCTCTGGGAGAGGAGGGATGTAAAGGGAAACCTAGGTGATATAAAAGCCCAAAGCTGACAGTCTGTATATTCTCTACCCCTAATCCCTCTCTTTGCAAAGAAGAGAAGGACATGAATTTTCTCATCTCTCCTTTAGGGCAAGCTTGGTCATTATAATTAAATAGCATCCAGTTTTGCTTTATTTGAGTTCTTTTTATATAACTTATTTTATGTATTACTTTCTAGTTTCTCTTAGTTCACTTAGCATCAGTTTCTAAAGACTTTCCATGTTTCTTTGTATTCTTCATGTTTACCATTTCTTACTGTGATATGGAAATTACTTTAAAAGACTGATATATATTAATTTAAGGTTGCCAAAGAATTCAGCTATGTAATTCCTAAATGAAAACTCAAGTCACCTGTTAATCTTTTTATGGTGTTTTAATTACAAACAGGAGGAAGAAAAGTATTAGAGGGAGAGAGAGAGAGAGAGAGAGAGAGAGAGAGAGAGAGAGAGAGAGAGAGAGAGAAGGAAATAGGACTTAAATACCCACTCTGCTTAGGCTGAGCCAAAGGCCCAAGGCCCTGGATAGCTGAGGCAAATAAAAGAGATCAGTCTCTATCACTCAAGTGACCAAAATGGAGAAACAGTCTGTGGGCTCCTCCACTCCAAGCACCAGGCTCCAACCACCTCTCTCCCTCCACACAGGAAGTCCCCAGAACTCCTGACCTGTCCTCTACCTCACTTCCTGTCTCTCACATGTGCCAATGGTGGCTCTAGCTTGACCCAGGACCACCCAGAGGTCTGTCCTTTTTGCACATGTCTGTTGAAGGCCATATTCTCAAATAATTAAATCTTGAGTTTTGCTGCAGCCCTTCCTGACCTTGTTACCCTGAGTAGGGTGGAGATTGTAGTTTCCAAGACCTGATTCTGTCATTCCAAGTATCTCTATTGTTATTGATCAGGAAATAGCCAAATCCCATCCTCTAAAGAATGGTCTGAATAGGGTTGAGTAGTTTTGAAATTCACATTACTGTGAAGTAATATATTCTTTTACATTATATATGCCGCAGATTTTTGAACTGTTTGTCACTTGATAGACATCTATTTTGCTACTATAAAAAGCATTGCTATACAAAACTTTGATGTATATGAGATCTTTATATCTTTGACTCACTGGGGTATGTGCCTAACCGAACTCTGGATCATAGACATTTTATTAACTTTCTTGGAATAATTATAGATTGCTTTCCATAATGATTCAGAGCTTTACAAATAGTATATGACTGTACCTGTTTTTATATGTTTGTTTCAATGCTAATTCTCCTTTTTTATTATTTTTTGTTTTGTTGTCATTAGAAAATTTAAAATAGTTCCATTTTAAAAAACATAAAACAGTGGGGAGAGAGATAACTAATCTAAACTGCTTAAATGAATACATTTGTTGTTTGCCAACCTAATCAAAAGTTTGTTGTTCTTCAAGGAATCATCTGTTGCAATATACCCTAGATTCACCACCAATATCTCCTCTGTCCTCCTCCATAAAGAATATTTCTGGCAAAATCCACATTCCTAAAGTGCACACAGGTTCTCCCTTAAAACAAGAAAACAGAAGAATGGATTCTTACTTGGTAAAAGAAATACATTCTTCTATAAAAACGCCAGAGATGCCAAAGAAGGTCAAAGAAGGCAAAATCAATCCTTTAGGGAAAAAGTACTCCAGTTCTCCAGAGATAAAAGGAGCATCAAGGGAAGCAAGAGAGGCTCAAAGATCCACTTCTCTTAATGGCCCTGAGAAACCTTCTACATCTGCTTTTAAGGAAGTTACTAAAGGTAGGAGACTGTTTTCACATATTTCTCCTTTGTTAAAACTTCTTATTCCAGAGTAAGCTCACATTTTTGAAATGGAAGGGAAGGGAAAGGATTTACTAGTTAATACTATCTTAGAGTTTGATAGACACATGTGCTTTTATGTTTGTACCAAACTTTAACAATGAAATTAGAAATTCAGACTGAAATCCCAGTCTTTGTGCCTACATTCTCCCTTCTGATTCTATATCCTATCCCTTGAGGCGTCATTCTGCTTACAGACCCCCAATGACATTGCCTCACATATAGGAAAAAGACCAAATTATTTGGGACATTCTGAGTCCTTTGCAGTCTGGACCCACTGTAATTTTCTGACTTTATTTCTCATTATCTGCAGTGCAAATTTCCTTTTCTTTTTCTTTTTTCTTTCCTTTTTTTAAAACTGTTACCTTCCAAGACAGAAGAGTGGTAAGGGCTAGGCAGTGGGGGTCAAGTGACTTGCCCAGGGTCATACAACTGGGAAGTGTCTTGAGGCTAGATTTGAACCCAGGACCTCCCATCTCTAGGCCTAGCTCTCAATCCACTGAGCTACCCAGCTGCCCCTGCAAATTTCCTTTTCAAGCCAATCTTTTTATGTTTTTCTGAATGTGATATGCTTATTTCCATGTCCTAAGCTTTTTGTGTATAGAGGAATGGAGCAGTAGAGCTTGGCTGCTTACTTACCCCTAATACTCTACCATCTTGGCTTTACCTCAAATTGCCTGTAGTTGGTCATACACTTATAACGATGGATTAGGGATCGAAGAATTGGATAATAATAGGGCTCAATAATAATGTTGTCTAAGTTAATGGTAGTTTCTGAGAATTAGTTTGTTATATAATTTGCTTTCAGCTTATATGAATTTTTAGTGGAGTTTTTACAAAATAATATATACTTTAGATGAAGGAGGACTACCTTAATTATTTAATAAATGAAAGTTATAGCTAATTCTCAGTCTTTTACTTCATGCTTGGTATTCCTAACTCATAATCCTCCAAATGTCCTGACATCTTTTCTCACCTTGTGTTCTTAATGTTCCATGGACTTTCTACTTTGTTTTTCTAAGAGTTTTTAATGACGTATTTTAAAGTGTGCTTTACAGATACTACTATTATTGCTGTTGTTGCTAGGGTTTTTTTTTTCTGTACCCAAAATTGGTAAATTGATTTTTTCATTCTTGTCAAATAACATTTATATTTTTCAATGCAGTGGAATGTCCTGTTTGCCGTGTGAGTATCCCTGAGGTCTACATAAATAAACATTTGGATAGCTGCTTATCAAGAGAAGACAAGAAGGAAAGCCTTAGAAGGTAAGCAATTTAAGCATAACTTATGAATAGATTACATTTTTCGGTTCTTGTTTATATATTGATTATGAATTCAGCTTTCATATTGCCCTGTGGATATTTCCTCTGATTCACTACCCCTGTTTTTTTAAAGTTCTCATTTTTTCTTAACTTTTTTTAAACCTGACATTGAAACTGTTAATAGGATTTGGCCTAAACAGAAAATCTATTGTTTTGGAAATAGATTATTTTTTATTAAAATTTTTTCATTAGTTTCAGAATTCCAGTTTTGTATTATGTTTGTCCTCACTGAAGATGTTCCACATTTAAGCATGCTATTCCTTAGTAGTCATTTGATACCTGTTGATAAATGAAGTGTTAGACATCCTTTTTCTTCTCCCAACTTGCTCTTTTGTTCTTTATTATATTGGTCAAATTTTTTAGATGCTCAGGACTTTAGGTGTCACCATTAGTAAGAATTTTTATAGACCAACAGCTTTGGAAAGATCAAATAAGATAATATATCTAAAATATTTTATATACCTGAGTAAAACCTTATGTAAATGTCAGTTATTATTTATTCTGTAAGAAACAGGCCCATTTTAAGAGTTTCTAAAATCTGACTTAGCAATACTACACATTAAATCTGGAAGTCAAGCCATGTGTGTATTTTTTTGTTTATTATCTGATTATTTTGAGAATGGAATATTAGTCTGAACTATGGATTTTCTGTAGTATTTGTTAAATCGTTTTGTTTGGTTGTTTTAAATAGTCTACTTAATTGTCTCTATTCATCTGAGTAACAACCAAGTACAATGGAGAGAACCATATGTATATATGTGGTATGTATTTAGTTGTTTACTTGCTGGTTGCCTGCATTGGAATGTGAGCTTCTCGAGATTGAAGATAACATGGTTGCCTTTTTTTTGTATCTGCAGGCTTAGCACAGTGCCTCTCATATAGTAGGCACTTAATAAATGTTTCTTGACTGATTTTTGGAGTCTGGAAGACCTAGGTTTAAGTCTCACCTCCATCATATATTGGTTTTGTGACCCTGGTCTAATTACCTAATCACTTAGGTCCTCAGATAATTCTGTAAGACAAGGATTCTTAAGGTTTTTTGTCTCAAAAATCCCACTGGCAATGGACCTATGGGCCCCTTCTGAGAATAGTATTTTAAAAGTCAATTTTTATGGATATTTTTTGTTTGATATCACCAGAATTTCTCCCAGAGATTGTTTTCTCCCAAGAGTCATTTCATATAACAAATAATTTTCTTTAACGAAAAAGAGGAAAAAATCAGTAAAAGTGATAAATACATAGAAAAAAAATCTGAAAATATATGCAGTGGGAATACCTTCTATCTTCTTTGGAGGTGTGCTTGTTCTTTGTAATTTTGCAACATTCTCTTTTGATTATTTGCTGATTCTTCCATTTACATTTTTTGTCACTGTGCATATTATTTTCTTGGTTCCAAATAGTGTCACACAGATCATCCATTCTATTTCAATTCTTAGAATGTTTGCTATGTAAAAATATATCATGGACTAGAAATTTTTTTGCCCCTAAAACCCATATCTTGTGTCTTAGTTTCATTTTTAAGACAGAAGAGTGGCAAGGTCTGAGCAATTGGGGTAAAGTGACTTGTTTAGAGTCGCACATTTGGGAAGTGTCTTGAGACTAGTTTTGAATCAAGGTCCCCAGAAATTCTTCATAAGCTGGAAAAGTCCTGTTACTCTAGTTTTCCAACTTCCCCTTAAGTTTGGAATATAACTTATACTTCTCCCACCTTATGGTAACTTTATGCTAAAAATTTATCGGAATTTCTGAGTATATCTGACATTTAACATTAAGGAACTATTTTGTAACTGGGTATTTTATTTAGAAGGACCTGGAATAGAAAATCTTTTCTGAATACCATATTAGTTAGTACTGACCTATGTTAATTTCTGGTATTTCTTGATTTGTAAATTGCTCACTTTCTCTGAATTGTGGGAGAAAATCAGTATCATACTTTTGGGAAACATTAGAGTTTGTATTTTGGAAATTTTGAAAGGACTTTCTGCAGTCCAGTACCTTTTTTGTAAGGACCACAGAACTCTGTATGTTTCCATTATGATTCTATATCCATAAATTTTATTATCTGTACTTCATATAAACTAAGTTTTTCAGGAAAGAACTTGCTAGCTTGCCTGTTACCTGTATTTTTCTAGGTTCTTGAGATGTTATTCAGCTCTTGTTATCTAGTATTTCTTCATTTTTCCCAGAATTTTGCAAGTCTTATAAGGTCCGAGAGATAGTTATATTGAAAAACAAACAAATAAATCCCTCTCTCCTAAACCTAGAAATACATTATCTTAGAAGTTTAGTACAGATGTTCCCACATTTCATTGCTTATACCTGGCTTTAGGCTTCACTGCTTTAACACTTAAAAAAATAATTTAGCCAGTTGGTGGTAGTGTAGTGTAAGAAAATAGAGATCTTTTTGGTACTTAGTTACTATTTGTAGTTTATTATTTTTTAACACATAATGAGTGATTGTTAGTGTGCAAAAATACATTGTAAATTCAGTTTTTCCTGGGTATACCAGTTCAAATAATAATAGTTGATATTTATGTAGTCTTTAAGGAATAAAAAAGCTTTTTGTACATTATCTTATTTGGATCACATATTCTTTGACCCCTTTTAATTTTTAACAACCTTTGACACACATTTTTTGGGGGGATTTCAATTATAATAGTTATGATTAGGGAGCATTTATTAATCACATAATTGCTCACTGATCTGTTAAGAACTTATAAAGGCAGTTTATGATACTTGACAAAGTTGTTTAAAAGGCCTTTCAGAAATTGTTCCTAATGAAGTTCTAATTTTTAAATTGTTTATTATATCTTTCATTTATCCCTAAGAATTTTTCTTATTAAGAAACTTGGGGCTTAATACCTTAGGAGAATTTTTTTTTAATTGGGAAATGTTTCTATATGGTTTTAACATAATTTGTAATTT
The DNA here is from genome assembly GCF_027887165.1 of Monodelphis domestica. NCBI lineage: Eukaryota > Metazoa > Chordata > Mammalia > Didelphimorphia > Didelphidae > Monodelphis > Monodelphis domestica. The sequence continues at coordinate 51,465,458 of NC_077233.1, read as the reverse complement.
GCTCTTGTAGTTATTAATAGAGTCATCCTTTTTTAAGTAATAGGGCAAAGGCTAGTACTAGGGTAAAAGTATTAGTGGAAAAGTTCATGATATGATATAAATGAACTGCTTTGGGGCCATCGGTGGTCTCCACACACAAGGAAGAGACAATGAACCTTGAGCTTTGATTTAGTAAAAATGGTGAAATGCTTAATATTATTTATAAGTATTTGTATAGCATAGATAGGATCATAGATAGGATAATTAGGATAACAGACTATGTCACTTATTAACCTGGTGACTTTGGATGAGTTAGTTAATTTCTTAAGCCTTAATTTCCCTTATACATGAGGATCTCTACTTAAATCTTCCCATGTTATATTGTGGCTTAGAGATGACCTTGATTTTTAGAAAGGTCTTTCAGTGAATTACAAGTCCTAGTTAGGAATTCATTCCTCAGTAGATTTTTTCTAATAAATTCTCTGACCTCTTTGGACAACTTGTATTCGTAGTTGAAACTGAAGATAATAGAATTCTGATTTTTTTTGGGGAAAAAAGCCCTTTTAATAATAATAGCTAGCATTTAGTTCTTAAAAGTTTAAAGAATGGTTTATAAATGTTATTTCATTTTATCCTTACAATAACCCTGGGAGGTAGGTACTATTAAGTTCTCTATTTTGCAGATGAGGAAACTGAAGCAGACAGATAAAGTGACTTGCCCAGGTTCACACATTTCAGTTTTGGAGGTCAGATTTGAATTCTCATCTTCCTCTGGGTCCAATACTGGACCTTTAATGGTTGATGTTATTTTTATTAGCTTCTCTCTTCCTCCATTATTAGTAATGAATTGATAACCTCATTCTCTTGATCATCTCACAATTCTTTCTCCTTATAAGGTTAAATAAAACCTTTAAACTTGTGTGGCCATTTATGCAGTGTGGGCTTTCTGTTTTTCAATTGAACCTTCCTGAAGATTCTGAGAGCTGGCAAAAAGGACGACCTTACATTAGTCCCTGTTAAGTGAAGATTCTCTAGCTGTATCTTTCTACTATTGAGGAATCAGAAATTGGAGCCACTGGTCTGAATTCTTTAAGTTATCTTCTGTGACCTTAGTTGTACTTTATATATTTTCTTAGTCTTCTTTGCCATTATTATGTTTATTTTAGTGTCAAGAACATTTCTCTACAGTTCTTTCTGCCCGTTAATTGAATGGGCTTTGAGAACTGAACTGTGCTAATTCAATTATCTTTTAATTCTTTTACTCTTTTTTTTCTACTTCCTATGACTCATACTGATTCTGTTAAAAGTAACAAAATGGCATTTTTCTTTGTATTAATTTAGCATTTTACCTTCTTTTTAGTATAATCCTGTTAATTTCTTAAACATAACCTTCTCTGTTCTGAATTTTATTTAATATTCTAATTAGGTTGTTTAACTGGATCTGTCCTTTGAAAATTAGAACAATATTTTATGTACTCTGTTTTTTCCACATCTATCCTGTGAAAATAATAGACAATGAATTGATTATTGATTTATAAACTGAGTAGATACTCAGCTTGCTGTGCTTACAAAATATCTTCAGTTTATATCAGTGAAGTGAAGCTCATAAGTGAACTCTTCAGGGCCAGGAGCAAGGATGCTAAGGAGACTCTTGTTATATAAAAATAAACTATTTATTAAGAATATAAGGATTAAAAAAAAGGATTCCTAACTCTAAGGGATTCTAACTCCACCCAAATAAAACTCCCTGGTTCCCCAAGGAACTGCTTCTCCTGTTTCCACAGGTTACACTGATCTTTCCTGATCTGACTAACCCAAATTTTCACTATTCTACAATAAACTAGAAAATTCTTATACTTCTTAACTTTGTCTCCAAGTTATAAATATAACAAAGGCTAGCTGACTGAGTGTCAGTAAGAACCAAGTTAGGACTCTGAATCTCAGAGGCCAAACCAAAGACCAGATCTTTCTTTGGTCTTCTCAGATTTAAAAACAATTTATGTAACAGTAATAGAGAATCACTAGTGTTTCCCAAGTTGGAAAAGGAAATCACTTAGCTCCTTCAGGTTTTTCCCTTCTTTCTTTTTACTTCATACGGTGTAAGGACAATTTTAGGGTTGTGACCTAATCTAAATTAATTTGGTCTCCAGAGAAAATCCCAAATAAAATACCCAAGCCAGTTTGGAAATTTATGGCAATTTTAATTTAATTTAATAGAGGGAAGGAATTAAGGAGAAGAGAGAGAAAGAGGGTATAGGATTTCTCCCTCCTGACCTGTGCCAGGGAGAGTTCAAAGACCTCCGCCACGGGGTCTTTGAAGAAGATTAGAGACTTTTCTAAGAGGATAGTGTTTGGAAGGTAAAGGAGAAAAGAATTAGCTTAAACTCTGAGAGAGGTCAGTGAAGATGCCTCACCTGAACTAGACTACTAAGCTTTTCCCAGTATAGCATCAAGGAAAACTCACCGCTAAACCTGGACAATAGCTGCTGCCGCACTGAGATGCCGAAATGCTCAGCAAACTGCCGCCAGAGCCACCTCTCCACGGGAAAGAGCCCTGAGAGAGGAAGTGACGTGAAATATATAGACAGTTTTTACATCACTTCCTGCATCTCACTTGTACCAATGGTAGCTTAAGCTTGACTTAGGACAGCCCAGGGGTCTGTCAGTTGTTTCTGATTTGTCATTTGCTAGCACATGTCTGTCATAGGCCATCCTCCTCAACACTTAATCCTTAAGTAGGGGTGTAGACATTCCTGTTTTTGTTAGGGTGGCGTTCACAACAGTGAATAGAGAGAGAAAAGATGTCACCTGCTCCCAGAACTCCGAGAGAGTGTAACTGCCACTCCCAGAGACCAACTCCAACAGAAAAACCGCTAAAACCTCCCCTCCCCACACTGTCAACATTTGAAATTGACACTCTTAGATCTGCTTCAAACTCCAATTCTTTCTCAAGCCAGCTTCTCTATTTCTTATCTCTAAACTAAAATAACAAGACCTAATTTCTAATATCATCCTTATAATATCCCCCCTTTGAGCATATGGAGAGAGAAAAAAATGTCTCCCGTATGATTCTATGTAATTTTAAAGCTATACCTAACCTTATTATTATCATATTTCCTAAAAAAAAATAGTCTTAATCTCACACTTATTCTATTCTTATTGCTACACCTTATCTATTTTAACATGCAGTAGGGATATAAATCAAGGAAAAGAAAATTCCCATAGCCTTGTGTTCAAACTGCTAGTTTCCTTTTTGCTTTGATATAGTTTGTTTAATATGTTTTGCAACATTTCTTGAATTCATCTCATAATTTTTCAGATGCATGATTAGAGGTAAAACTTCCAGATTAACAGATACAGTTTCTTATTTTGCTATATAAACTATTTTCCAGTTTAGTTTTTTACTTAAAAGTCTGCAGCTGCATGATCTGTTCTAATATTTTCTTCCTATCTGGGTAGTTCCTTTTAGGTGAATTTGCTTCTAACTTACTAGACAGTTAAATATGACAGAATCATTTCAATTAACTCACTGTTGTTAAGTAAATCAAATTCATATTTGACTTACCTTTCCCTTTTTCTCAAGATTTTTAAAAAATTAGTTTTTTTAATTAAGCATTTATTTTCTGTTTTTTCTTTATCCTCCTCTTCCAACTGAGAAAGAAAGAAAAAAAAGAAAAAATCTTTCTAACAAATATGTACAGTCAAGCAAAATAACTTTCCAAGCTGGTCATGTTAAAAAAAAAAGTATATGTTTCATTCTATATCTTAAGTATAGCCTCTTGTTTAGTAATAGATGGTTTTTCTATCCCTTTGGAATCATAGTTGATAAAGTTCATTTTTTTGGGGGGGATGCTTTTATTACTTCAAATAATATAAAGCAAGCAGATTATATTCTTTAAAATTAATCCTATGAGAAAAGGCATTTGTGGCAAGTATTATGGAAATGAGCTCCTGTGTTATGCAGTAGTTTAGCCACTTTTTTTGCCTGTTAATTGATTTAATTTTTTCCCCATTACATGTAAAAACTATTTCCAACATTAAAAAATAAACAAATCCTTACCTTCCATCCTAGAAACAATACTATAAATTGATTTCAAGGCAGAAGAGTAGAAAGGACTAGGCAGTGGGGGGGTTAAGTGACTTGCCCAGGGACATGCAGAGAAGTGCCTAAGGGCAGATTTGAACCCAGGACCGTCTGACTCTTAGTTCACTAAGCCACCTAGCAGCTTCCAATTTCCAACATTCTTTGAAGAATTTTGATTTTTAAATTCTCTCCTTCTTCCCTCTCCACCCCCCAAAACTCACCCTCTTGAGATGATAAACAGTCTCATAAAGATTTTACATGTAAAACATTTTTCCATATTAATCCTGTTGTGGAAGCATAACTGGGGAAAAAAAACAAATTAAGAAAGTGAAAAAGGTTTTCTTAGGTCTAGATTCAAACTCTTATCCATTCTTTTTCTCTGGAAACATGATATTTTTTTTTTATCATGAGTCATTTCGGATAGTTTTGGATCAGTGTATTGCTGAGAATAGCTGTTATTCACAGTTGTTCATTGTACAGTATTCCTGTCACTGAGTACAGTGTTCTCCTGGTTCTGCTTATTTCACTTGTTTATGTAAATATTTTCAGGTTTTTCTGAGCTTCTCTTGCTTATCATTTCTTACAGTATTCCATCAGCCATTCCTCAATTTATGGATATCCCCTCACTTTCCAATTCTTTGCTTCCACAGAAAGTGCTCCTTTAAATATTTTTGTACATATAGGTCCATCCCTTTTTTCAGTTTTTTTTTTAAACCCTTACCTTCCGTCTTGGAGTCAATACAGTGTATTGGCTCCAAGGCAGAAGAGTGGTAAGGGCTAGGCAATGGGGGTCAAGTGACTTGCCCAGGGTCACACAGCTGGGAAGTGTCTGAGGCCAGATTTGAACCTAGGACCTCCCATCTCTAGGCCTGGCTCTCAATCCACTGAGCTACCCAGCTGCCCCCTCAGTTTTTATTTCTTTAGAATACAAACCAATTGCTGGGTCAGAGGCAATCAGCTGTTTTTTAGACCTTTGAGCAAGGGTCCAAATTGTTCTCTAGAATTTTTTAATCAGTTCACAACTCCCTCATAAGTACATTCATGTCTCAGTTTTCCCATATCCCATCCATTTTCCTTTTCTGTCATAATAGCCAGTCTGATAGGTGTGAGATGATACCTCACAGTTGTTTTCATTTGCATTTCTCTAATAGTGATTTAGGGCATTCTTTTCTTGACTAAAGAGAGCTTTACTTTGACAGTTGCCTGTTCATCTTTTGACAATTTATCATTTAGGGAATGACTTGTATTCCTAGCTATTTAACCCATTTCTCTATGTAGTTGAGAAATGAGGCCTTTATTAGAGAGACTTGTAAAAAATATGTACACCAGTATGATTGCTGTATATTACTCTCCATCCTATTTCCCATTTTTTATTTCTGACCTCTACCTTCCCCAATTTGCCTTCTTTTCTATAATCCCCATTCCTTTTCCCCTCCTACTTTCCTGTAAGATAAGACAGCTTTCTGTAGGATTTGTGTATATTCTTCTCTCATTGAGCCAATTTTGATGAGACTAAGGTTCACATGTTCCCCTCTCTACTTGTCCCATCTTCCCCTCCACTGTAAAAGTTCTTTCATGCCTCTTTTTATGTTACATAATTAACCCATTCTATTTTCTTTTCCTTTTTAAAAAAAAATATCTCATCATATTCAACTCACTCCTCTGTCTTTCATCCATGTTCTCTCCCTCTAACTGCCCCAACAATGATAAATTTCCTTGGAGCTATGACAGCTATCTCTATGCAGAGATGTACACAGTTTAGCCTATTGAATACCTTTTGATTTCTCTTTCCTGTTTATGCTTCTCTTGAGTCTTGTTTTTGAGAGTCAAATTTTCCATTCACCTCTAGTCTTTTCATCAGTTTGAAAGTCCTTTATTTCATTGATAATCATTTTTTCCTTTAAGGATTATATTCAGTTTTGTTAGCTAAGTGACTCTTACCTTTGCAGTTGAAGTCATAGTTCCTCTGGGATAGCCTATTCCAGGTAGTCTGATTCTTTAATGAAGCTGCTCAATCTTGTGTTTTTCTGACTGTGTCTCCATGATATAGGAACTGTTTTTTTGGCTGCTTGCAGTATTTTCTCCTTGATCTGGGAGTTCTGGAATTTGGCTATATATTCCTAGGAGTTATCCTTTTGGTATCTTTTCAGGAAGTAATCAGTGGATTCTTTCAATTTCTATTTTGCCCTCTGGTTCTAGAATATCAGGGCAATTTTCCTTGATAATGTCATGAAAGATAATGTCTAAGCTCTTTTTTTTTTTATCATGGCTTTCAGGTAGTCCAATAATGCTTATATTGTCTCATCCAGGTTTATTTCCAGGTCAGTTGCCTTTCCTATGAGATACCTCACATTTTCTTCAATTTTTTTCATTCTTTTGACTTTGACTGTTTCTTGATATCTTATGGAAAATTTATCATCTGCTTGCCCAATTATGATTTTTAAGTCATGATTTTCAAGTTCTTTTCTTCAGTGCATTTGTGTACCTCTTTTTCCATATGGCCAATTCTTCCTTCAATGCATTTTTTAATCTTTTTTTCATATGGCCAATTATGCTTTTTAAAGAAATTCTTCTCTTCATTAGGTTTTCATGCCTCTTTTACCAATTGCCTTATTGTGTTTTTTAAGGTCTAAATTTCTTCATTGCTTTTTTATGTCTCCTTAACCAAGATGTTAACTTTTTTTCCTCTGATTTTCCTGTATCACTCTCATTTCTTTTTCCAATTTTTCTTCTACCTCCCTTATTTGATTTTTAAAAATATTTTTTGAGAGCAGTTAGTATTTTTCTTGGAAGTTTGAATTGTGACCGCGAAAAATGTGGGTTTCAAGACTGTGAATTGCCAAAACTGTAAAGATAATTTTGGTGTCTTGATGTAAATCCAAAATAAGTGGTCGCCATGGGAAAAATTCCCAAATATGAAAATACCCAAGTCAGCTGGGTTGTATGGAGATTTTAATGAATACAAATGAAGGAATTAAGGAAAGGGTGAGATAGAGAATAAGAGAAATATAGTATGAAGGGCCTAGGCCAAACGGCCTAGGCCTGAGCCTTAAGAGAGACTAGTTAGTCTTTAATCACTCACCACAAGATTTGTCCCAAGCAAAACTCCAGTCCTTCACTGAAATCCTCAACTCCTGAACTGAGTTCAGAGACTCAGCTCCTCCAACTAACTCCAAACTCCAACTATGCAATTCCACCTCGAGCTCCTTCCTTTTAAAGAAAATTTTCTCTTGTGTCACCTCCCCTAAATTTTCACATCTACCAATCACAGTAGACGTTTTTCCCAGGACTGACCATTCTTAGTTCACACCACTCTTTAGTTCTCACCTTCTCTGGGTAGACAAAAACTTCACACCTCTTTTGTTAAGCTTGCCTTTTGTCAGTTGCTTGACCTTTTAGTGATTAATTTAACCTTTATAGGTACTTAGCACCCTTTTGTATTAGATCTAAAAATAGACCTAGCTTAAGGTTCTAGCTTTACTATAAGTATGAGTTTGGGGACTTTTCATTGTTCAGTAAGGAATTTTACAACTTTATCTTCCCCTAAGGCACTGTCATGAGTAGGGTGGAGTAATTTTAAAGTTCCCAATACATTCCTGACCAAGTACCTCCATTTGTTACAATATGGGGAATAGCTTAACCAAATCTTCTAAGGTACAGTCTGAGCAGTTTTTAAGATTCACTGAATGCAGTAATATTGACTTTGTTATCTTCTTCTTTCTTTGTGTTTTGGTCTTACCTGTCACCAAAATAACTTTCAATGTTGAGTTTCTTTTTTTGTTGTTTATTTTTCAGCCTTTTCCTTCCTTTTAATTAAAAAGAAACTGTTAAAGTTTGGCTCTCTTATATCTTTGGGAAAGGGAGCACTGTTTCAGGCTTCAGGTTCTTTGTGAAACTGCCTTCAGAGCTGGGTCTGGGGATTTCCCTGCTTTCAGTTCTTCCAAGGTGGTAGGTTGGGTATGATCCCAGGAGAGATGTGTTTAATACTCTCCCAGCCTGTGCTCTGACTATGAGTAACCACAAGTATTCCTTTACCCCTTGGAACTATGGCCAGAGTCCTCTGTTCCTCTGTGGCCACTAGCTCTGGTGTTTCCTAGCACTCTTGCCCTGGGACTGCTACTGGATCTGCATGGGGCAAGGCAGCAAAAGTCTTGCAGCTCCAGCGCAAGGGCCTCTCTATCTCTTTCTGAGTTATCTGACCCACCTTAGCTTCTATGGCTGAAAGCTTCAGAAGCCTTTGCTGTTGCCTCAGCTGTGCCAGGGCCTGCCCTAGTGCTCTTTGTGCTCCACCTCTACCCTGGTGCACTAAATCCCTTGTGCTGGCCTACTAAGTTGTTTTGGGCTGAAAAATTACTTCCCTCCATCTTTTTGTGTGTTATGCTGCCCCAGAATTCATTCTGAAGCATTATATCATGGTTTTCTGGATAGTAATTTGGTAGCGATCAGAGGGGGTCTGTGTATCTTCTCCACCATCTTGGCTCTCTCCACCCCCTAAAGTTGTTCATTTTTTACAGCACAGTTATTATTGTCCAAATTCTTCTCTTATCCTACTCACTTCATTCTGTATCAGTTCATTCAAGTTTTCCCATGTTTCTTTGGAACTATACTATTTGTCATTTTTTTATGGAACGATAAATAGTATACCATTATATTAATATACCATACTTTCTTTTAGCCTTTCTCTAATTGGTGGGTATCCTCTTAGCTTCCAGTTTTTTGTTACCAGAAAAAGAGCTTTTATAAATCTTCATATGAGTCCTTTTCCTCTTTCTTTGATTTCTTTTCAGTATAGACTAAGTAGTGATAATATGTTGAGTCAAAGGGTAATGTGCTATTTACTAACTTTAACCATAGTTCCAAATTCATTTCTTAAATGACTGGACTTATTTATAATTTGACCAAAAGTTCACAATGGTATGACTGTTTTCTTATAGTCCCCTCCAACAACCATCATTTTCTGGATTTTTTTGGGGGGGGAAGAGGGATCAATATGATGGATGTGAGGTGGAGTGTCAGTTGTTTTTCATTTACATTTCCCTAATTATTAGTAATTTGGAGCATTTTTTCATATGATGATTGATAGTTTGTATTTCTTCCTTTGAAAAGTACTTATTCAGTCCTTTGACTATTTATCTATTGGGAAATAAATTTGAATGAATTACTTATATGCCTTAGATATAAGAGCTTGATCAGAGAAACTTGCTTTAAGGTTTTTCCTCTGTTATCTATTTCCCTTCTAACTTTTAATTGTGTTAATTTTCATTAAATTTTTTTAAATTGCTGCCATAATTGTCTCATTGTTTTTACTGATCTCCATCACTTGTTTGGTCAATAACTCTTCCTCTATCCATTGGCTCAAAAGATAATTTCATCCTTGAGTCCTCCATTTGTTTTTAATATAATCTTTTATGCTGATTTTATATATTCATTTGATGCTTATCTTGCTAAATGGTATGAAATGTTGGTCCATATCTAATTTATGCCAGACTTGGAAGTGAGACCCTTCTTTGTGCCCAAGATCTGAGTCCCTGCTGCTGCTCTTGTTGCTGCCTTCTGAGCTTCTTCCTTTGTCTAGGGACTCCTTACCTGATATACCATTGCATGTGCAAAAGTCCTCTTCTTGATCTGCCACATGCATATGGGTCTTAGGTGTTAAAGTTGCCAGGAGACATCTGTGCCTATTGCAGTGTCCTGGTATGGATTAGGGGTGCCCTGGAATGGGTTCTAGATCTCCTTTTGCCCTGTTGCACAGCATCTACCTGGACACTGTGATGCTTTGAGTGCAGCACTAAGTTTTTCAGAAAAAAAGGATTATTTTATTGGTGTATTCTGTAGATTTGCTTAGTTATTCTGTTTTGTTTCAGTTTGAAAATTGCAAAAAGTGGTACATTTCTTAAGAGAATAGAACTATAATTCTTCCTTTGTCCTTTGATTGAAAAACAGCATTAAAAACAAAACTTGATAGTTTCATAAAAAAAAACACAAAACTAAAAATACTACATGTTCATGGCTCAACCATGGGGTTGTCTCTAGTGTCTACAGTCTTCCCAGTCAGTTCTGGATTAGACAAAGGACTTGTGACTTTTGGGAAATTTCCACATAAGGATTTAGTTTGATTTAAAAATTTTTAAAGATCTGTTAGAAGTTTATGGAGAGAAGCTCACAGCATTACTTCCTTTTACTCTGCCATCCTTGTTCTGCTTCCATTCATTCCTGTTTTGAAAGAACACTTCTTTTCTGGCACTTACCACCTAGCCAGAATCATTTTTAGTGCATGTTCAGATCAAATGATCCTCCTTTTGAAATTGTTTAACCTCATTATCTCTAGGATGCCCACTCAGTTGTCTTAGGAATTTGCATGTTTCATTTCTATAGTAGATGAAATATAAAATGGTATTCTTTCTTGAGATTGTTCCCCTTCCCCCCCCCCCCCCCCCCCCCCCCGAGGTTCTGTAGACCATTCCTGTGCCTTTTAAATCTTTTTCTATTGAACATTCAGTTCTGACCTCAATTGAATAGTATAAATTCAGGCTCAAACTCATCAACCCAAAGGATCCTGACTTGGTCCTCCCCCATGGAGATTTTGACTGTACACTAGAATTACCAAAATATCTAGGCTCTAGACTTCACTGGCTTTTGCCATCCCAGCTGGGTCATTGTATCTTCTGACAGGCATTGGAATACAAGTCTTTATAATAAGACTGTTGAATTGGGGAAGAAAACCTTTGTATGTTTTTTTGTAGCTGAGGTGTCAGAGATCACTTATTAATATATAAGTATTAATATTTAGATATTAGGCCAGCAGTTTCCCAGGCTAACTGGAATTTTCTCTTAGTTCTACTTATATTTTACAAATATGGCCCAATGCCTGGCAAATAGTAGGCATTATATAAATTCTTACTCCTTTTTCACCATTTATCATGAAACAAGACACAGTCTAGAGCAAGATAAAACAAAAGTGATTTTAGATTACATTTTAAAAAATATATCAAGACTACAATAATGTTAATGCTTGTATGTCCTTGAAGAAATTGTCTTCCTGAAGTAATTACTCTTCTTTAACTTCTCTTTCAGTCTAATCAATGGATATTCCTTTTAATTAAATTAAAGCACACTTTCACTCTTAAATCTGATTACCACAAACAAGACTGAGTCTTACTAAGTCTGTTAGTTTCTGATAATCAAGAGTTCTTTCTAGTTTTGAATGAGTTTTCTATTTAATATAAAGACGATTAACTTTTTATTTTCAAGTGAAACTAAGGATTCTTTAGGGCAGCTAGGGGGCACAGTGAATGCATTTCTGGAGTCAGAAGGAACTGAGTTCAAATATGGCCTAACTGTGTGACTCTGGGCAATTCACTTAACCCAGTTTCCCCTAGTTCCTCATCTGTTTTCATGAACTGGAGAAGGAAGTGCAAACTATTACCATATCTTTGCCAAGAAAACAATAAATCGAGTCAGGAAGAGTTGGACCTGACTAAAATGACTTAACAAAATTTTCTCCTTGACATTGATTAAGTCTTTGTAGTTAAGAAAAACTGATAAACATTTTTCATTCATATAAGATTGTAAACTCTAGATTACAGTACTTAGTTCTGCATTCTTGATAACTTATTCGTAACTCTTACATCCTTGATAATTTACTCTTACTTAATCTATATATGCAGCTATTTTCCAGATCCTGTCACTTTCACCTCTACAACATCTTTTATATATTCAGTCCTGTCCATTACACTACTGTCACAGTAATACTACCTTTTGCTTGGACAATCATAAGCCTACCATTTGACTCCCTACCTTCAGTCTCTCCTGACTCCATTACATCTTCATATGCCTGCCAAAATTATTTTCTGAAAGTGAAGATATGATTAGATTCCCCACCCCCTCAACACATACAAAATAAGTTCTATAGTGCCTCCCTAGGATCCTGAGGGTAAACTCCATTTTATCTTTGAAATCTTTTCATAACCTGATCCTTTCCTACCTCTCTAGTGTTCTTGCACATGTCTCTCTCCTCCATGCACTCTTCAGTCCAACCATACTAGCCTATTTATTGTTCCATGTAGAGGATGCTCTCCTGCCTATTTTATTGTTTTGTGCACTGGCTGTCGCTCCATGCTTGAAATGCATGCCTCATTTTCACCTCTTAGAATCAAGACTTGACTCAGGCACCATCTTCTCCTTGCATCCTCTCCTGGTCCCCCATTTCCTATGCATTCCCTTCCAAAACCATGTTGTATTCCTTTTATATATATATATTATCTAAAGTCCAAGGGCTACTTCCCTTTTGTCTTTTTTCCTCACATAGTTCAGTGCCAGGCTTATAGCAGTTGCTTACTATTAATTCATACTGATCATCTGGAAAATGTTCTGAAGAGAGCAAGCAAATTAGTAAAAAAGGAGAGTTCTTGCCATGTGAAAATCCACAATAAGATGTAAGGATGTTTGAAAAGAGAGAAGATTTAAGGGATTATGATAATTTCTTCTGGGCAAGATAAGTGAAAACTCACCTATCAGAGCCCAGGGTAGCAGAAGTGGAAGGTAGGATGAAATACATATTTGTCTCTGGCATTTTAGCACTTCATCACCTGTCTCCTTCCTCCTTTCCTAGACTTGTTATGTCTTCCATCTTTAGTCCAGCCAAATGATCTTCACTGTTCTTACATGGCATTCCACCTCCCACCTCTTTGCTTTTGCATTGATTGTTTAGCATGCCTGGAATTCACTCTCTCTTCACCTTTATCTCTTGAAGTATCCTTCAGAATTTAGTTCAAGTCATTTCTCCTTTCCCCGGTTGCTAATGCTTCCCTTCCTGTGTGTTGTTTCCCTTGTTTGAATGTAAACTCCTTGAGAACAATTGAAGGGAAGGGGGGGTTGCACTGTGTCCAAATGAATAGTTCCTAGAAGAACTGCAGGGCCATAGTTGATAGATATTCTGAAAAAACTGCAAGACCACAGTCGAGACAGATAACCTGGAAAAACTGTAAGACGTCCTCCCCAAGGCCACAACAGATAGCCTGTTCTTTTAAGCTGCTCTATATATGTGCACTCCCAATCCTACCCCGGCGCGTTCTTTTGGGTAACCGTCCTAGCGCTAGTAAATAAACCTCTCCGTGCTATCTTTGCATTGTCTTTGCGTGTTCCTTTGTGGGGGTCTTCCACTCGGACCCTAACACAAAAACTTGTGTTTGTGTAGTCTCTGTACTTAGCAGGGTGTCGCCACACAAAAGTGCTTATTGATTGATAGTCTTCAGGCACCCACAAGGAGGCAGCTTTGGGGAGCAAGTAAATTGCTGATCCTAGGAAAAAAGGTATAGATATTATGCTACATTCCATTATTCCCTAAACCAGAGTCTGTTATATAGTCAATCTGTTGTTATTGTTTCCCTTCATGCTTTTTGTCCTTGCAGGGGAAACCATTCACTTCCTCTTCATTCCAATCTTACTCATTTTGTCTCTTCCATGAAGCTTTCAACAACTTGACCTATCTACACTGTTCTCTTTTCTCTGAAATTCTTTAGCATTTCTATTCTCTTCTATGAAATTTAGCACTAATAAAAAGATGATTTAGTAACTAAAATAAATTTTAGCATGTCTTTAGCATAGTTTATTTTAGAAAAATGAATTGTAAAGTTGTCAACCTAATTAATGAACTAAGAATTCTATGTATAATACCAAGTAAAGTATTATGGGTACATAGTAATGTGCAGATCATAGGTAATATTTCTGAGAAAAATTATCTATGTTGTTGATACTTCTTCATACATACGATCATTAATGTTTTATAGTTTGAGCCTTCTTTTCAACCAAGTTTTAAGGTATTGATCTTTGAAGTCTAGATTTATGTTAAACTAATTTTATATCACCTGGAGAACCTTGGAAATTATTGAACTGAAAGTAGGTAATTATTAACAATATGCCTGTCCAATTAATACAATTGGAGAACCAGTCCTAAGTATCTAGATATGAAGGCCAAGGGAGGAAGTTAACTCTTACTTAAATTACTTTATATCCTTTGAAAAGTGATCACTAGTGCTCTTATACTACACTAACTCTCTAGATGTTCCATCTGTAACTCAAACTCAAACCCTTTCCCTCTTTCTTTATTTCTGTTGATGGAACCACCATCTTTCCAGTTACCCAGATTTGTAACTTTGTAGTCATGTTAGACTCTCCCATCTCAGTCCCTATAAACCAAATCAGGCCAGTTGCCAGGTCTAATAAATTCTGCCACCATTTCTACTTCAGATCTGCATTTCAGACTCTCATCAGTTGTTGCTGGATGACTGTAATAAACTCTCATTTCAACTTTTAGTCTCTTCCCTTTCTCTACACTAGTGGAGAAAAACTTAAATAGAAATGGATGTGTATGCCTCATATTGACTTCAAAAAACCACAAACCAATAACATATTGTATTTTTTGTTTAATGTTTCCCAATTACATTTTAATCTGATTCTTGCCAACACTCTGGAGTTTGATAACATCTTCAGGAATAGTTTTGATCTCAATAAATTCACTAGTTCTTTCTTGTATTTTATTCTGAAGGATCTTTAGTCCTTTAGGGTATTTTAATCCCCACTAACCATTCTGGCTTCAGTCATTGTATCTCAACTGCACTCCTCCATCTCTCAATTTTTTTTTTTTTAGTATAGAGCAATTTTATTTGTAAGAATACAAAATCATTGTTTGCCATGAGCATTTTGAATATATGACATGTCTAATTTTTTTTGTTAAATTTTAATTTACTGGGAATTGGTTTGTATGAAACCTTAAGTATAAGCTCTGATCTTTATTGTGGTGCCATTTGAGTATATAGTATAATTGTAATATCTCTTTGGGGAAGGAAAAAAGGATGTTCTTTATAACAGGTCCTAATTAAATTACAATTTCATTTTTATCATTAGCTAGATTGAGAGGGAGGGAAACCCTTTTGAGGATATTACTAGAAGATGCTTTACCACTGAACATTCACTGTCATCAAGGTGCTTTAGAAAACTAAAAATAGCACAAATGATTGTACCCTACATTTTATCATGATATAAGTAGAAAGCTTATTTGTGTTTTTATAGTGTGAAGTGATAAAAAATACACTCATGAAAATTTATCTTTTACCTAAAAAAACTAACATACAACCTATTCTTTTCTGTGATTTATGAAAAACTTTAGAAATCCTAATGCTAGACTATATTGTACAACTATCAGCTTTGGTCTGACTTTTTATAGATGGACACAGCACTATTTAGTACAAGTTCTGGGTGCAGATTTTTGAACATCTGATATCTTAGAAAAGTAAAATCTTGCCAAACTCTGATGTATCCAAATAGCTACAATATTTAAAGAAGTGAGACTGCTTTTTCAATCACAAAATACATCAAAAGCAAGGCCTCTTATGATGGTCATGAAGAAATCTTACAAGCCTCTGAAACGAAAGGCATCTAAGTATGTTAGATTTGGCATATTACAATTTTTCCTCATATTATATAAACCTTGCCTTTTGACTACAAGGATTTTTCTACCCACAGAATGTACAGAGTATAGTTTAGTTCTCAGCTTGAGTTAACCAGCCCTTTAAAATGGGTTCTGAAAAGAACCACACTCTGAAATGTCTCCCTAGAGAACTCTACTTATTATACCTGAGATTAAAAAGTGAATATATCCTTTTTTCCTTTGGCTCTCAGAAGCCATAGCTTCCTTCAAGTATGAGCTCAAGTGCTACTTCTTCTGGGAAACCTTTCCTGATTACTTCTCAGACTTAATGGCTTCTCTTTCCTCAAATTTAAGTTTATTTATTTATGTGACCAGTAGAATGTAATACAAGCTCCTTATAAATAGGAAATATTAAGCTGTTTTTGTACCTCAGGACATTGCAAAGTATCTTGTACATAACAGGACTTAGAAAGTATATGTTGCTTTGAACTGAATTAGTCTCATTATTATTCCTCTATAGTACACAGTGTATTTTTTGATGCTTCAAAATTCCTTAGTTTATCAGGCTTTCAGGTGGTTTTCTTTATTATTATTAGATGATATTTTATTCTGCATTCCCATGTTCAGTAATATTCTCTTAGTATATTAACATCAAATTGATCATATCATTGCTGATTACATTTCAGCCTTTAAGAAGAATAGATAATCTGAAAACTAAAGCAACAGGAGAGTGACTTCTCTTGATTGCTTCTCTTACCAGTGTGACTAGAGTTATCATTGTCTATATTTTGCATTTACTATTAAAGAAGCTTAGAGGTACCTTTTGAGGTTTAAAAAATTTTTTTTGACCTCAGCCACTTCCTAGCTGTGTGACCCTGGGCAAGTCACTTGACCCCCTTTGCCTAGCCCTTACCACTCTTCTGCCTTGGAGCCAATATACAGTATTGACTCCAAGACGGAAGGTAAGGGTTTAAAAAAAAATTTTTTTTTTTGACAAAAAATAATTTGTTTTAAAAGTATAGAACAAAATATACAAATGGCTTAGCTTTATTAAGTCCTGTAAATAACAGGCCTAGTTCCAAGTCCAAAGCCCTCCTTGGAATTTATTCCCACATCATGGTTTTTCAGGGCTCCCCATAGGATTAGCTGGTTGCAGTGACTGGTTTGGAATCCTGACTCCAAGGCTGCTATGACTCCAACTTCTATGTTGGCCACCTAGTAAAGGGGACATGGTAGGAAATTCAGGGTATCAAGATGCCTCCATGTTAGGCCATCTGAGCATGCTTCAAAGCCTTCATTGTATATTTCTCCTATTTCAAAGTTGGTGTTTCCAGCAAATACATAGTAGTGCATCTGTATTAAGAGTAGTCCCTTTGTAGTCTCCAAGGAACTATAAGCAATTTCCATTCACTTAATTCTCCAGTGTCATATACTTAAGTTTCAAAGCAGCCAATGTGGTTAATCCCACATGTACAAACAAATCATAGTTATCCCCAAATGCAAAGCTTTCCAAATTCCTATAACAAGGAACATTTCACAAAGTTTGCTTGGTCTTAGCTGTGTAGGGTCTTTCATAATGCACAAGTGAAAGAAAGAGCAAATAAAAGTAAAGAAAACCTTCTCTATTCCTAGGGATTTGGGGCCTGAATCAACTAGTGAATCACCTCTTACCTCTTTCTCAGATAAGAAAATGGTCCTAGGTAGAACCTCTTCCATGGTTCAGGGCATAATGCCATTCAACCAGAATCTAGACAAAAAGTGTCCCTTTCTACACAGAATATACCCAGATCCTCTAGGAGTTCATCCTCCTGTATTATAGGTAATTCCCCCTTAGAAGTCCAGTTAATTTCCTTTGGGTCCTTGTTCCAAAGGGCACTCTAAAATTCTCCCACCCCTGCCCCCATAATGTGTTCTTGCTATTACCAGGGTAAGCAAAATGGAATTACAAACTCATCTATCCAGACAAGAAGACAAGTAGGATCACCTAGAGAAGTAGCAAAGAATGTCAGCTGTTTATCTCATCCTAAGAAGTTGTAGGACATTTTCTTTTACAAAAGGCAAGTAGTCTAGGTTGGGTTAAATGCCACAAACATTATAAATATTTCTGCCAGACAGTAGCAACTTAGTGATGCTTACATTAAATTTAATATCAATACTTATTTTATAGGACTCAGTAATTCAGAATGTGTCAGTATATCAATGCTTATATTAGTACTTAAACAGTCAATTATCAACGTATGAAAAGTTTAGAAAGTCACACCAGTGCATCTCCCTTGTGGTGTTCCCTTAAATTTAAGGAGGGCTTACCAGTATCCTACTTCCATTTAACCACTAGATTTGAAGGATTAGCTTTTTAAAAAGAAATGTTAACTTCCAAAGTATAAAACAAATATACAAACCACTTAGCTTGGTTCCTATAGTGTGCAGTCCCAATTCTAAATCCAAAACCCACCTTGGGCTTAAATTTCAGGACACCCTGGCTTCTCAGGGTTTCCCTGCTGAGCTGGCTGACTGCAACATTCTCCCTGAAATCTTGGCTACAAGGTTTTACTCTCCCCATGGCTCTGACTTTCATGTATGGTTGGGGTTGCTCCTAGCACCTGATACAGAAAAGGACAAAATGAAACAACCACACAAACAGTCTGAACTATGGGGGTCTAAAAAGGAGAGGGGGCAGGGGTCTTTCTCCATCTTGACCCCAGTTCATTTCATGGCAGTCGTGCTGTGATTGAACTGATATCTCTGTTTTCTGGACACGGCAGGAAAGAGCCCTTTTGAAATTCTTAAATGAAAATTCTTCTAAAATGATGTTTTACATCCAAGATAATCTTCACTAAACTTCCTTTTTTATCTTTTTTTTAGTTCTGTTAATAAAAGGAAGACAATGCCCAAAGTTGTTTACAACTTACTCTCTGACCGGGACTTAAGGAAAAAACTCAAGGAACACGGACTGTCTAGTCATGGGAACAAACAACAGCTTATTAGACGGCATCAAGAATTTGTGCACATGTACAATGCCCAGTGTGATTCTTTACATCCTAAGTCAGGTATGCTTGCAAATATGTGGCTTTCAGATTGAAGTTGTGTTGACCACAGGGGGAGAAACACAACTTGAGTCTATCAAGTTCCCACTAAATTTTTCAGAATAGTTTGTTTCCTGTCCCTCATTTCCTCAAGATCAACCAGATTGTTTGGCTGAATGTTAAGAGGTTCCTGAAATACCATGTGGAGATTTGAGATTGAGTCTAATACAGAACAACTTTACTTTCACCTTTTCTTTACTTTTTCATTCTCTTTATCATACCTTTCATTCATTGCTTGCTTGTCCTAGGGCCCAAGGGAAAAGTCTGACAAAATGATAGATTCCAGTAATCTACAAAAATAGTTTTAAAATACTGTTCAAAATAAATTTAGGCCAAAACTGAGAACTGTAAAAAATTTAAGTTTGTATTCCTAAATATAGAGGATTAGAGTTAGAGGATGTTAATGTTTCATGACGGACCAACAGAAATCTGTAATTGTAATATGGCAGCATTATTGTTTTCTTGTGTTATTGTTTTTCTTTTTTTGTATATAACACGTACACAGGTACATTTAAGTAATTAGACTCCCTTTGTAGTTCTCTTCTTGAAACTCACTAAAACCAATGATGATGTCCCATTAGTGTGATATAATCCATCAGATGGAGTAGTTGCATGATTCAAATTTGCTCTGCATATTTCAATTGGCCTAGAAATAGTGACCACATTTTACATAATAATAACTTAAAATTGTGCCAGTTTGAATACATTGAACTCTTTGTGGGATTTATTATTCACACTCATCAGAACTTGGCTCTATTTTTCTTTGATTAAAAACAGACACTGAAATGTAATTTGTTTTTATACATTTCCACTTGAAATTATGAACTTTCTTTTTTTTTAAACCCTTACCTTCTGTCTTAGAATCAATGTTGGAGTATTGGCTCCAAAGCAGAAGAGTGATAAGGACTAGTCAATGGAGTTAAGTTACTTGTCTAGGGTCTGTTAGATAATTTTAGGATTGTGACTTTAAAATCTAGATTTAAATGGTTGCCAAATAAAATTCCCAAGTCAGTCTGGAAATTTATGGTAATTTAATTAATATAGAGGGAAGGAATTTAAGGAGAAGAAGGAAAGAGGATATAGGATTTCTCCTACCTGTCCTATGCCAGGGGGAGTTTTAAACTCCCCGCCTCTAGGTCTCTGAAGAAGATTAGAGGCTTCTAAGAGGAAAAAGTTGGAAAGTAAAGGAGGAAAATTCAGCCAGAAACTCACCACCAAACCGGACAATAGCTTGTAGCCATGTTAAGATGCCTGAAAGGCTCAGCATGCAACTCTCAGCTAACTCTCCACCACCAATCAGGGAAAGAGAGAGAGTCCTTGAGGGACAAAACAATCTCAAATATATAGACCTTTCATCCTTGTGTCTCCTCCTCTAAATTTTCACACTTACCAGTCACATTAAAGGCTTTTTCTCCTGGGACTGCCCATGCTTTTAGTTCTCACCTTCTTTGATTTGATTATATCTTTACAGTTGCTTAACACTTCTTTGTTAAGTTCACCTTTTGTGAGTTACTTAACACCTTTTTGTATTAGATCTAAAAATAGAATTAGCTTAAAGTTCTAGCTTCACTATAAGGTGAGAACTAAGTACCTTCTTTGGTCAATCAGGAGATTACAACTTTATCTTCCCCTCAAGTACAGTCTAAGTAGGGTGGAGTAGTTTTTAAAGTTCACAGGTCACATGGCTAGGAAAGATCTGAGGCCAGATTGGAACCTAGTACTTCTCATTTCTAGGCCCGGTGCTGAGTCACCTAGCAGCCCCATGGTCTGAACTCTTAAAGCACTTAGTGCCTGTACCATTCATTTGGTATTTATTGCCTCCTATTATCTTTTTATGCACACACTCTTTTCTTTTCTCTCCAAGCAGAATATAAGGCCTTAGAGAGTAGGAACCTAGTCTCATATTCCTTTGTCTCTTCCTTGCAGCTTAGCAGAGTAGCTTTTATGTGATAAATGTTTAATAAAAAAGGTTAATAAATAAAAATTAAAAAATGGATTTAGCACCTTGATTCTGAAAATAGCTTCTCTTCCATCCCTGGAACCATAATGCTGATGAGGTTGGAGTGGTGAATAAATGAGGCGTGGTGTAGAACATCAGCAGTGGGTTGACTGTTAAATCATTATGAAAGATTAGCATAGGACAAATATGATAAGGCAAGTGGCCAGATGACCTTTCCAGAAATCTATCTGAAACCAGTCCTGCCTGATAGGGGGTATGCAGGTCTCAGTCTTTTGTTGAATTAGAGTAAATCTATGGCCATATCATCAAATTACCTAAAAGCATAAATTCAAGATGCTATACTTTCAGAATAGCTGGGTTCAAACTGTGAATAAAATTAAATCTGAAATTAACTATTTTGATGGTCTCAGCTTAGTTCCCAGGAATTGTCTGTTTATGTATCAAGACTCTGTAAACAGTATAGTAGGAAGAATCTTGGAGAGGTTAGGGATATGACTTCTCAATTACATTTTAGATTTTATATGTCAATAAAATCAATGGTATCTTAATTTTACACCTTTATTTTAACAGTTGCTGAAATAGTTAAAGAAATTGAAAATATAGAGAAGACTCGAGTACATCTTGAATCAAATAAGCTGAATGAAAGTGTAAGTTTATGGTGTTTATTTCAGTAATTTTGGGAAATGAAGAGTAGTTGAAAATTGTTACTAAAATAATAGAAAAACATGAAATCTTTTCAGTAGCAAATCAGTTGGGACACATTTCAACATAATTTATTGCATTCTCATATTGTGGATATTAACTTGGGATGGAATCCAAAGCAGAGCCACTAGTTGTCTTTTGTTTAAAGTATATCATTAATGAACTAATGCAAAATATGGTGGAAAGAGCATTGGGTTGAGAGTTAGAAGTAATGGCATCTAGTTCTGGCTATGGCATGAACTTTTTAGCCATGCTATATTAGGGAGATGCTTAGGTTTCAGATTCTATTGGACTAGTGAATTTCTTGGCCTTTTTTTAGTTCTGAAGCTCTAAGATTCTATGACATTTGAATGGCAGTTTGTTACAGAAGAAGGAGCCCTGACTTTGTAATCAACATCTTATATTGAGGCCCTGGCTTCTAGACTTGTGATTTTGAGCAAGTCACTTAACCTCTGTGCCTCAGTTTCTTAATTTGTAAAAGGAGAATAACCATGGTAGTGCCCATCTCACAGGATTGTTGTGTGAGGATCGAGTGAGATGATACCTGTAAAGGGCTTTATAAACCTTCATACACTATATAAAAGTAACTGGGTTTTTTTTTTATCAGTAGGAGAAATGAATTCACATTAAAATTAATTTGTACTTTGTATTCCATTAAGATCATATGGAAAGGTAAGATGTAAACTTTCTCTCTGTTGTCTACATCTAGCCTACTTGGTTAATATTGAACCCTTAGGGGAAAAAAACACTGAAAGAAATCACTAATATATTGCCTTATCACCTACTTTTTTGCTTTTTTGCTTGCAAATCATAGTTGAGGACAAGTTTTCATGTCTTTCCAAATAGATTTTGTTTTCTAGACTGTTGATGTGAAAAGCAAGCTGCTGTAAATAAGTAGTTGGCAGGAAATGAAATAGTCAATTTCATTTTTTTTAAAATTTAACCTGAATCCTGTTAAAGCAGCTTGGAGGGGGGGGGGTGCCATAGTGGGGGAGCCCTGGATCTAGAGACAGGAAGACTTGAAATCAAATCTAGTCTCAGACAGTTACTAGTTGTGTGATGCTGGGCATATCACTTAACTGCCTCAGTTTCCTCATCTATAAAATGAAGTGATAATAATATAACTTACTCTCAGAGTTGTTATGTGGAGAAAAATGGGATAATATTTGTAAAATGCTTAGTGCCTGGAATATAGGTGATACTATATAAAGTTTGGCTAGCTAGCCAGTAATAGTAGTATTTCTTCCTACTTTCATTAGTAACTAAAATTACTCATTTAAAATAAATTCCTTTTTATTTTTTTTTTATAAAAGAAAGTGTTGACATCTAATTCTTCATTGAGGCCCAGATGTGCTTATTTTCTCAAAGGCTTTGTGTGTAGGGTATAAGCTCTAGCAGGTGCTATCAGCAGGAAGAGCTTTTGAGTATAGGCCTTGAGATAGTCATCACTGGGGAACCAACCTAGCTAAATTAAGAAGTTCATTTCCAAAAGGCTAACTATCATATGATAATGCTTTTTTTTTCCAACTATAGCAGCAATTCATCAAATAACTAATGTAAAACACAGAAAGGTTTTGACCAACATTGGTGGAGGAGAGTGCCCACACTTATGAGATCATAAATCTCTGAAAAAGTTCATGGAGAGCATGCTTAAAATTAGTAGCCTATACTATACTTTTTATGAGGAAGGATTCCTTTTCTACTATGGCCTGGATTTGCTGAAAGAGTTGGAGGTGGGGGAAAAAGAGGAAAGAGAGCTAGCTATCTTCTTCCTTAAGAAAATGGATTTCACTAACTTTCTAGGTATAAATGTTTCTTAAGTGTTTGTGAGTGTGCAATAGTAAAGAACAGTTTCACAAAACAAAATTTGGCATATTTAAAAGTATTCATTTGTATAGAAATGCTATGAGGAAATCATTACCATAATGGAATCCATTATAGGACCTTCTATCAGTATGGAACTGTGTATTGGTCACAAAAACATAATCTTGATGGAATTACTCTTCCCAAGCCTGAGTATGGTAGGGGGAATATATTATAATTTGAAGACATTGCAATTGAGATTTTTATAATGTGTGACACTCATTTTGGTTTTCTGCCATCTTGTTTGCCTTTGCTAAATTTTATTTAATAGTTTCAGGTCATGGTATTTACAAAGAATCAGACAGAAAAAGAAATAGATGATATTCACAGTAAATATCGTAAGTAATGCAATTTTTTTTTTTACAATGTGAACTTGGTTTACCTATTTTTGGTGCAGTTTTCATTGTTTACTTTAATAATGTACTTTAGTATCAACACTCAAATTTTGTTTTGTGTATAAATACTCAAAGTGAGTGGTTAATTATAGACCTTAAATCTTTAAAGTGATGTTATATATAAGCTTTTTGTGAATTTTAGTTTTATGCTTAAGTAGATTTATTTAAAGTATTTACTTAGATAAAGTCATCCTATCTCTCTTGTAAATCTCTGACTGTTCTATGAAAAATGATGTTACCTTCTACTTTGTGCTAATCCCAAAGTAGTTTATAAATAATAGAGAGGATTGTTCTCATTTTGTTAAATAATAAAAAATGAGATATCAAGAGGTTTACATCCCACATGAACTTGAGGTAGTTGTATTACTACTAAGAACATTTTATTAGGGTTAAGACTGAATTTTACTGAACAGATAGGGCCAAATATGAAAGAGTCCCTTTCCTAAAGAAGCTTCTGTTTTCCCTAAGCAGTGGAGAAGTGTGAGTGGGGGGTGGGTAGGTACAAAGTACATACAAAGATTTAAGAAGAAAGAGGACACTAATGGGATGAAGGAGAAGGGGATCAGGAAAAGGAAGGGAGAGTAGAGATTTCCAAGGGTTGCAGATTAGGAGGAAATTCTAGACCTGTAAGGAGATACCATCCATCAAGGCATGGAGGGAGGAGGTCTAATGTTCTATATTAGTTATTGCACCAGGTTGATTGGAACAGAGAACACAATTTACAATCTTGTCCTTAGGCCTTTTTCTTAAACTAATTTTAGTACTATTATGTATAACTCATATATATTCTAAAGATGTTTTTTATTTTATTTGTATACTTACCAGGCTCACTTTTATTTTATTTTATTTTTTCAACTTTGAATTTTCTTTCTTTTTTTAAAATGATCTTTGCTTTATGTAGCCCTATAAGGGCTATTCCTTCCATTATGTTGTTACTAATAACCTATCTCATCTTATGAGTTTCAACTTCACTTTCATATCAAATCTTGGTCTTCTAAATAGTAACTCATTTTAATATTGCCTGCTTGCTGAAAGACATTTTGTTATTTTTTTCCCCCTTGTTTTTGAAATTCTGTAGGGATAAATAGAAGAATCTTTTTGAGAGAAAACAAGATAAACAAATACCAAATTGGGGGTAGGAAGGAAGCCCTCTCAGTAGTTATTGTATCTTGGCTAATATTGCAGAAAATAATTTCAGTGAATCATAAGTTGAACAAGAGTGAGCAATGTTATACTGTTGCTAAGCAGCTGAATATAATGTATAATCTTGAGATGTCTAAAAGCTTGTATTAATTGCAAGATAATCCAGACCTTTATTAGAATCAGTGCCCTGTTTTCTGCTTTCATTGCTTGTAAGAAATGTGGAGCGTTTGATCAATGGATTAGAAAATAAATGACTTAAATAACTGCAAATAATTGTTTTTAGAGACTAATACTCAGTTTCAGCAAGGAAATTAACAACATGCTGTGCTGCTGTGCCATGCAACCCCATTAGGTTCAAAGGCAACCATGAATGTATTTTGAGGGACCCTTGTAAAGAAAGATATGGGCTCCTTGCTGCAGCCTTAAGACCAAACTTAATCCCTTCTCCAAAGTTGATCAGCAGTAGGAGTTCTTTCTCAGGAGACAGTGACTTTAGTCATCACCTAAAAATTTATAGCCTTTTGGTTAGTGATTTCATCAGAGGATTTAAAAAGACTAACATGCTCCCTTACATTCTCCATTGACCTATAATCCTAGTCCTTTGCCTGGCTTGTGCCAGCAATGATAAAAAACAAAGATTTGTCTTGTGAGTTGGCTTTATGTTGGAACAAAGGGAAGAGGATAAATTTGACTTTTTTACCTTCTGTTCTTGGCTGACTTTGGGGAATTCATAAAGAAAATGAAATACAACCCAATTAATGCTATTTTAAAATTATTTTAATATCAATGGCATTTTAAAAAATCAAGACATTTTGGAATTGGAAATAATGTTTTATCATTGCTAGGGAATTGGTTTAGAGGAAAGCTCATTCTTGTGTTTGTAATAAAAATATAGACTCCTATACTTGACTTTTAAAGGTTTATATAATCTTAGAAATAGCTATGGTTGTAAAGGATAAATTGTGTATTTTATAAACCATAGAAAGCTCTAGAATCTGTGGTTTAAATTATTGGAGGAAGTTTCTTACAGTGATCTACTATACATTGGTAAGTAAGGCCTAGGAAGTTGCCTAAGACATGTAGGAGGTAAACGATCAGTCCTGGGTCAGAAGATTCATACCCAATGGGCCTTACTGACTGTAGACTCAGTATTATATTCACTGAACTGTATGTGTCAGACCAAGCCTTGTCAAACCAGCATTATTGAAGATAAAATCATTCCTTAACATGTTTTATTAATGCCTTTTGTCTTTAGATCACAATCAGTTTAGGGATTTTGACAGTATAGAAAGATGTTTAGTGTAGACAGTTTCTATTTTCAGAAAAGTACTTTCATCCCCTGAAAGAGAAGCAAAGGGCAGCAGTAAGGGCTCAAACTCATCTAGACCAGTCCCTTCATTTTATAGATGAGTACACCAAGATTCAGTGGTTTCCCAAAGGTCACACCATTAGTAAGCACTATGCTTAGGAAAATAGGGTTCCTTGACTTTTGTTGTGTTTCTAGGAGGTGGCTATTGGAAAGAGCTGACTTTGGATCCTGGGGACTTAGCTTTAAATCTGGATGCAATTAGTCATTCATTATCTATGTGGCCTTTGCTACATACTTAACTTCTTTGGGCCTGTTTCTTAAATTGTAAACAAGATGATTTCCAAGGTCTCTTACCAATCTAGATCCGAGTCTCTAAAATTTTCATCAGCTTGACTTTTTTTGTGCCCCATATTCCAGAGACATTCTAGTGTTTTAGAATGTTAATCACCTTTTCACTTCAAATTCAAAGTCATGCTTTATAGAAGAGAGAAAGGAAAGGAGGATAAATAATGGCAAATAGGTAGATCCTTTAAAATGCCATTGCTCTGATATGCTCCATCCTTTGACAGTTGGTTGCGAGTCAGATTATCCTATTAACCTACTATGGTTTGAAGCAGCAGGAGTATAGTAAAGAAAAAACATTGGTGGTGGAGTTAGTAGGCCTGAATTCAAATGCTGACTCTAGCACTTAACAATTTTGTGGCCAAGGGGAATTCATTTTACCTTTCTACACCATAACTCTTTGCCAAATTGCTAATTGTATTTTCTAGCTTAGAGATAATGAAGCATAACGAGTGGATAGAGTACTGGACTTCTTTTCATAGAAACTGGGTACCAGTGTCACCTCTGACACTTCCTAGCCAGCCATCAGAGCCTGGGCCAGCCCCTTTAGCTTGCAGAGTCACAGCCAACTCAGACTTGATGATGTTTCTGCTGAGTTGTAGATGGTTGCTATCTGTGGTGGTGGAGGTAATTTTCACATTTGTAATCACAGATCCTTGATTACAGAGAACCCTTATTATGGGGTTGTGGCTAGAAAAGTGTTTTGTAGATCTTAATGTACTATAAAAATGTGTTGTTAATAAATGTACTTTGTGATACATAGTGTGGGAATAGTGGATAGCTGGGCTTTTTTTTTTTTACTTTTTGCTTTAAAAAGCTTTTTATTTTTCAGGTAAGGAACATCAGAATGAATTTAAACAGCTAGTGGATGAGGTAAAAAACCGGTGCAAGAAAACTGGCATACCGCTGACAAAACAAATAAAGAAAGAAGAGGAATCCATGGAAGAGTTCATGGGTAAGGAACTTACAAATTTAAAAAAATGCAGAAATAAGTACTATTATTCCATTTATACATAGCATAAAAAGGCTTAATTTTGGTACATGTGATTTATTGCTAAAGGTTTGAGTATAACTTGCATTGAAAATAAATTAAATTATTCTTTTTATAAAATAATAACAAATAATTATTATGGATGGAATATTCTACTGAAAAATCTGAACCCTCTAACATTTAGTATGCAAACAAGAAATACATTCTTCCATTTTAAAAAATGTACTCATTTTATAGTTTCAGATTAACATCTTTATTTTGTTGCCTAATGAATCAGACCAGATTATAAAGTGATTTTACCCATTAGTATTGAACTTGGAAAACATTGGATCATGGGACCTTTGTTTAAATTCTGTCTCTGTCAATATCTAGCAAGTCATTCAGCCTTTCTCTGCACAAAAGTCCTTATCTCTAAAATGAAGGGATTGGATCAGAGCCCCTGAGTTCCTTTACAAATTTAAGACTTTGTAATATATAATAGGGTTCTATTTCTATGACCTTTCTATCCAATTTAAGATGTATTTGTTTTTTGTCCAAGTTTCTTTGTAGTCCAGAATTGGACTCAAGAATAGTTTTAGGAGTGTGTAAAACCATGTATGACATGATTTAAGTACAGGCACAAAAATTTTAGTTTCTCTAAGTCTTTGATTACTCTTTTGCCCCCCAGGGGGTTTAAGAAAGTTCATTTAAGGGTCAGGAGACTTTTTTTTTTGAAAATTTTATTTAATTAGTTAATTTAGGATATTTTTCCATGGTTACAAGAATTGTGTTCTTTCCCTCCCTTCTCCCCACCCCCCTCCCATAGCCAATGCGCAATTCCACTGTGTTTTCATGTGTTTTTGATTAAGACCTATTTCCATATTATTGATATTTGCACTAGGGTGCTCTTTTAGAGTCTATATCTTAAGGGTCAGGAGACTTACTAGGTGAAGCACTCATATTCTCTTTCACCGTAATGCTTGAATTTGAACTTCTGTGTTCTTGGCTGGAGTAAGTTTCACTCAATTCATCTGCATTTACCTGTCTAATTGACTTCTGATATTTAAGCTTGTTTGTATATTTTCTATTGCTTAAAAAAAAAAAACCAAACCCAATCTAGATTGACAGTCTTTTAAATGCTGGACTTAGAGCCGGGAATATCTGAGTTCAAATATTGTCTCAGATACATATTAGCTGTATGACCAAGAGTCAGTCACTTAGCGTTTGCTCCTTAGTTTACTTATGTCTAAAATGGAGATGATAGCACCTATTTCTCAGGGTTGTAATGAAGGTCAAATGAGATATTGTTGTAAGGTGTTTTTTATTAGCCATGTTTTGTTAGAAGAATTTATTTACAAGTGTTTCAGCCCCTCCCCACATCATAGAAGGCATCATCTAAGAAATAGATAGGTATATATAAATTATGTTTTTCATGGTTTAAAAATTTTTTTCTGAAGGAAATATTCACAATTTATTCTTCAAGTATTAAATCTGTGGCTGTCTATAATGTTTTCTTGCTTCTACTCATTTTGCTGTTCATTATCCCATATAACTCTTTCCAAGTTTTTTTTTTTAATTTAAAATTAGGCTCTTCATTATTTCTTACGATGCAGTAGTATTCCATCACAATCATATACCACAATTTGTTAATCCATTTCCCTTATCCTCTCAATTTCCAGATTTTTGCTAAAGAGAGCAGTTATAACTATTTTGGAGCATATAGATTCTTTTCCTTTTCCCTGATATCCTTCAGACACTGATACAGCAATGCTTATATAGGGTATACATAGTTTTAAAATTCTTGGTGTAATTACAAATTATCCTCCAAAATTGTTGGATTGGTTCACACCTCCATCAACAGTGTATTAGTGTCCCCATTTTCCCACATTTCCTCTGACATTTGTTGTTTTTCTTTTTTCTTTTGTCATTTTAGTCAATTTAATGAGTGGGGAGATGATATTTCAGAATTGTTTTGGTTTGCATTTCTCTAATCCATGGTGATTTGGAGCATTTTTTATATAGTTTTGATTTCTTTATCTGAAAATTGTCTGTTCGTATCTTTTACTTATTGATCAGTTGGGGTATGGCTCTTATTTTTATAAATTTGACAGTTTCCTGTATTTTAGATATGAGATCTTTTTTTGAGAGTTGCCTTGTAAACCTTAAAATGCTTTGTAAATGTTATTATTCTTAGCTATTGTTTTATTTCATGAAATATTAGGTTGGATAAGACCTTAGAAATCATCTGGTCCATTACCCTTATTTTATAGAGCAAGAAACTGAGGCTGACAGCTAAAATGACTCAATCCAGAACAAAGAACTAAGAACTGTTAAAAGAAGAATTAACCCATAGTATCTGCACTCTTGGTTGATTGCTTATGTCAGTACTCCATGATGCTTCCCACTTTGTGTTCTTTTTACAGGTTTATTGCAGCCTTATGCTTCACTTAGTGCTATGTATGTGTCTGATGGGTTTCTCTTTTAAAAGAGAAACACCTGGAGGAGGGGCTTTATTCAAGTGGGCTTCACCACTTGGTCCCTTTACTGATTTATTTATTTATTTGAATTAATTTATTTAGTCAATTTAGAACATTATTCCTTGGTTATAATAATCACATTATTTCCCTCCCTCCCCTCCACCTACCCTTACTTCAGTCAACATGCAATTTTCACTGGGTGTTACTTGTGTCCTTGATCAGAACCTATTTCCATGTTTTTGGTGTTTGCATTAGGATGTTCATTTAGAGTCTACATCCCCAGCCATTTCCCCTCTACCCATGTATTCAAGCAGTTGTTTTTCTTCTGTGTTTCTACTCCCACAGTTTTTCCTCTGAATGTGGATAGTGGTTTTTCTCATAGATTGCCCCAAATTGTTTAGTATCACTGCATTGCCACTAATGGAGAAGTCCATTACAATCGATTGTACCACAGTATATCAGTCTCTGTGTACAACTTTCTTCTGGTTCTGCTCCTCTCACTCTGCATCAATTCCTGGAGGTTGTTCCAGTCTCCATGGAATTCCTCCACTCCTTTGAGCACAATAGTATTCCATCACCAACAGATACCACAATTTGTTCAGCTATTCCCCAATTGATGGGCATCCCCTCATTTTCCAATTTTTGGCTACCACAAAGAGTGCAGCTATGAATATTCTTGTGCAAGTCTTTTTCCTTATTATCACTTTGGGGTACAAACCCAGCAGTGCTATGGCTGGATCAAAGGGAAGATAGTCTCTTAGCGCCCTTTGGGCATAGTTCCAAATTGCCCTCCAGAATGGTTGGATCTATTCATAATTCTACCAGCAATGAATTAGTGTCCCGATTTTGCCACATCCCCTCCAGCATTCATTACTTTCCTTTGCTGTCATGTTAGCCAATCTGCTTGGTGTGAGGTGATAACTCAGAGTTGTTTTGATTTGCATTTCTCTGATTATAAAAGATTTAGAACACTTTTTCATGTGCTTATTAATAGTTTTGATTTCTTTAACTGAAAAATTGCCTGTTCATGTCCCTTGCTCATTTATCAATTGGAGAATGGCTTGATTTTTTGTAGAATGGATTCAGTTCCTTATAAATTTGAGTAATTATACCTTTGTCAGAGGTTTTTGTTCTGAAGATTGTTTCCCGATTTCTTGCATTAGTTTTGTTTGTATAAAAACTTTTAAATTTGATATAATCAAAATTATTGATTTTATATTTTGTGATTTTTTTCTAGCTCTTGCTTGGTTTTAAAGTCTTTTATTTCTCAAAGATCTGACATGTATACTATTCTGTGTTCACCTAATTTACTTATAGTTACTTTCTGTATATTCAGGTCATTCACCCATTCTGAGTTTATCTTGGTGTAGGGTGTGAGATGCTGATCCAAACCTAATCTCTCCCATACTGTCTTCCAATTTTCCCAGCAGTTTTTATCAAATAGTGGATTTTTGTCCCCAAAACTGGGGTCTTTGGGTTTGTCATAGACTGTCTCGCTGAGGTAATTTACCCCAAGTCTATTCCACTGGCTAAGAGAGAGAAAGGAGCTCTCTCTTAGCCAATACCAAATTGTTTTGATGACCACTGATATATTTTATTTTGAGATCAGGGACTGCAAGTCCTCCTTCCTTTGTTTTTTTTTTTTTTCATGATTTCCCTGGATATCCTTGATCTTTTGTTCTTCCAAATTAACTTTATGTTTTTTTCTAATTCAGTAAAAAAGTTTTTTGGTAGTTCAATAGGTATGACACTAAATAAGTAAATTAATTTGGGTAGGATTGTCATTTTTATTATGTTAGCTCGTCCTACCCATGAGCAATCAATGTTTTTCCAATTGTTTAGATCTAGTTTTAATTGTGTG
This sequence comes from Monodelphis domestica, assembly GCF_027887165.1. Lineage (NCBI taxonomy): Eukaryota > Metazoa > Chordata > Mammalia > Didelphimorphia > Didelphidae > Monodelphis > Monodelphis domestica. The sequence goes on along the minus strand of NC_077233.1, from coordinate 51,433,862 downwards.
GATAGTGTTTTGTAGTTGTGTTCCTGTGTTTGTCTCAGCAGATAGATTCCTAAGTATTTTATATTGTTTATTATTATTTATATTGTCTAGGGTGACTTTAAATGGAATTTCTCTTTCTAATTCTTGCTGCTGAGATGTGTTGGAGATATATAAAAATACTGATGACTTATGTGGGTTTATTTTGTATCCTGCAACTTTGCTAAAGTTGTTGATCATTTTGACTAGCTTTTTAGTTGATTCTCTAGGACTCTTTAAGTAGACCATCATATCATCTGCATAGCTTGGTCTCCTCATTACCTATTTTAATACCTTCAATTTCTTTTTCTTTTCTAATTGCTTCTGCTAGTGTTTCTAGTACAATGTTAAACAATAGAGGTGATAATGGGCATCCTTGTTTCACTCCTTATCTTATTGGGAAGGCTTCTAGTTTATCCCTATTGCAGATGATGATTGCTGATGGTTTCAGATATATACTGTTTATTATTTTTAGGAAAGGCCCTTCTAGTCCTATATTTTCTAATGTTTTTCAATAGGAATGGGTGTTATATTTTGTCAAAGGCTTTTTCTGCAACTATTGAGATAATCATGTGATTTTTGTTGGTTTGCTTGTTAATATGGTCAATTATGTGGATAGTTTTCCTAATATTGAACCATCCTTGCATTCCTGATATGAATCCTACCTGGTCATAATGAATAGCGTTTGTGATCACTTGCTGGAGTCTTTTTGCTAGTATCCTATTTAAGATTTTTGCATCTATATTCATTAAGGAGATTGGTCTATAGTTTTCTTTCTCTGTTTTTGACTTACTTGGCTTTGGAATCAGTACCATATTTGTGTCGTAAAAGGAATTTGGTAGAACTCCTCCTTTGTTTATTCTGTCAAATAGTTTGTATGGTATTGGGATTAGTTGTTCTTTGAATGTTTGATAGAATTCACTTGTGAATCCATCTGGATCTAGGGATTTTTTCTTAGGGAGTACATTGATGGCTTGTTCAATTTCTTTTTCTGATATGGGGTTGTTTAGGTAATCTATTTCTTCCTCTGTTAGTCTAGGAAATTTATATTTTTGTAAATATTCATCCATATCACCCAGATTGCCATATTTGTTGCCATATAGTTGGGCATAATAGTTTTTAATGATTGCCTTAGTTTCCTCTTCATTGGATACTGTCAATTTGGTTTTCTTCTTTCCCATTTTTAATTAGATTTACCAGTACTTTGTCTATTTTATTTGTTTTTTCAAAATACCAGCGTCTAGTATTATTTATTAAATCAATAGTTCTTTGACTTTAAATTTTATTAATTTCTCCTTTGATTTTTAGGATCTCTAATTTAGTCTTCATCTGAAGATTTTTAATTTGTTTGCTTTCTAGTTTTTTAATTTGTATGCCCAATTCATTGACCTCTGCCCTCTCTGGTTTGTTAATATATGAACTCAAGGATATAAATTTCGCCCTGTGTACTGATTTGGCTGCATCCCATCGGTTTTGAAAGGATGTCTCATCATTGTCATTTTCTTCAGTTAAATTGTTAATTGTTTCTATGATTGGTTCTTTATCCAATTTTGGAGAATTATATTGTTTAATTTCCAATTAATTTTTTATTTATTTCTCCATGTACCCTTACTAATGATTATTTTCATTGCATTGTGATCTGAGAAGGTTGCATTTATTATTTCTGCTCTTTTGCACTTGTTTGCAATGTTTTTATGCCCTAATACACGGTCAATTTTTGTGAATGTACCATGTGCTATGGAAAAGAAGGTATATTCCATTTAGTTTGTAATTGGTAAGGAAGGGTTTTCAGAGGTCTGAACTTTTGCTGCCTCTACACCGCTATCTTGACCACTTCACCTATTTACATTAAGAGATTCAATCAAATTTATATTGGTAGTGATGTTTCAGACCCCCCAAGGCAGTATCAGTTATTTCTTTTGTTAGTTGAAATTGCAAGGGTTTTGGTGTTTGATATTTTCCCAATGTGATAAACTTTCATTGTTTCAAAAAAGCCTTGAACTTGTGGACTCTGGCTAGAAGTTTTAGGAGTGATTTTTCTCCATGTCAGTAATCACTTTTTTACATAAACTTTCTTAGCTCAATCAGTCTTTGAAAATATGTCATGTTGCTCTTTATTAAAGTTTGTGAAAACTTTATTTTTTAGTGATGAAAATTTCCTTTATCACATATGGAAACTTCAAAAGTGCTATACAAACATGTATGTATAGTATTTAGACTTTCTGTAATTAACTGATTAGAAATCTTATGTTGAGATAGTTACCCTTACTGCCTCTTTCTTTAAGTTCATGTTCTTTTAAGAGCTGTTCATTGAAGGAACTCTAACTCTGAGATTATCCTAAGCCTATCACTTGGAAGTTTCTTTCCTTCTTTCCTATTCATTTTGTCTGCCTTGATCATTGCCCAGTTTTTATTAAGTTTTTCCTTTTGGATTATACCTTCAGCTTCTTTCCTTTTGGTGAGTCTTCCCCTATAAATCCTTAGTAAAGGGACTTAAATGGTTATCTTTTACCCTTTTTGAATGGAAGAATCTTCCAAAGGTTCTATTTTTTTAATTTTCAGTCTGCCTAATTGAGAGTGTATCTCAAGAGTTGGTATATTTCTGAGAGTTCTAGATGTGTGGGATGAAATTTGTGCATTATTCCCCAATATGCATTCATTAGTAATTGTAGATTGGCAACTTCGTATAGAAAAATAGTGAAGTTAGGTGCCCTCCACTAGGAGATATCAATCTCTCCTTTTGAAGAGTAGAAGAAAAACCCTCCCCAAGCAGCTTAATACATATATATTAATATAGGCCTTTAATGTATTCTTTTTCAAATGTGGCTAAAAAACTGCCCCCCCTTTTCTTCTATTGCCATGGGAAGAAGATTAGGGGTGACCTAATTCCAATGAGATAAATCTCAAAACTTACAAGTTATAAATAACGTTTCAAAGAGTGTTTTCAGCTTGAATTGTTACAATCTGATAAATCCTTGCACAGGCATAAAACCCTGACTCAACTAAAAACTACAAACCTAAGGAATATTCCCATATGCTTAGAAACATCAGAAGTGCTGAGAAAGGATTGAGGAGGATAGAAGGAGGGAAGAATAAGATACAGACGATGGGAAAGTGGAGATAGCATTGTGTTGGATCCTTATGAAATCTGAATAAACCCAGTTATCGATGCTCACTGTTTCTGGGGCCTCATACTGAGGAGCTCCTCTCTCCCTCTCTCTCCCTGACTTGTATTCCCTTACCCCCCACCCTGCACCCCTTGTGAGGAATACTAGCTATATCCAGTCAGGTATTTGGCCCCTGCCACGCCTCTGAGTAAAGCTAAGTGAATTCTGTCAGCATCAAGTCTCCTTCCTGTCTGCTCAATGGAGTGATTTGGGGGGTACAAGCCCCTCCCCCAATTTCACTCCATACTTAGCTATCTTTTGAATTATAGTCTTAGAGAGCTTCCAAGAATCTTACTTGGATAGGCTTTTCTTTATTCATGTTTTGAGACTTTTCCCCACACTATTAATTTGTTTTTGTTGTTGAGTTGTTTCAATTGTGTCTAGCTCTTTGTGACCCTGTTTGGGGTTTTCTTGGCAAAAATACTGTAGTGGCTTGTCATTTTCTTCTCCAGCTCATTTTACAAATGAGGAAACAGAGGCATACAGGGTTAAGTTGATTGCCTAGAGTCAAAGAGCAGCTAGTAAGTGTCTGAGGGCAGATTCAATCACATATAAATGAGCCTTCTTGACTTTGAAGGGGCCTTGCATTCTATTTATTCCTCTACCTGGCTAACCTGTAGTGTATTCTAGAAGATGAGAGGGAGAAAATTTGGATCTCATAATTTTATAAACTATATGTTGAAATTAGTTATTACATATAATTGGGTATATAATATATCTTTGAATCAAATTATTAAGAGGTGGCAGTGGTCATGGGGATTTGAGGGACCCAATTATTGAGTGTGCCATAGTAGTATACTGAATGAAGTTTTTTCCCTGTCAGATAAAGTTACTTTTTCCATCAGTGATGGAAAAAGCCTCTTCCCTGTTTTTGGAGGGAGAGGCTTCAATCTCTGACAATTTGATCTATTTTGTAATTATGTTTTTCTTCTGTATGTGGAATGTATTTTTTTAAAAGTAATCCTCGAAATATCTAAGAATCCCTTAAGAAATGTTATTATCTCAAAAGCACTATTAGAAGAATAAGATCTTTATGATGGGTTTTATTCATTTTTGGCTGAATTACTTATTCAGCTTTTACATTACAGTCTAACATTACAAGTGAAACCACTATAGGACTTCCTTTTTTTCCTACATAGGAAAAAAAAAAGAGAAAATGAGAGGAGGTAAATAAGTGATATCTAGTTTACAGAGGACCAGGAAGCCCTGAAACATGAGAGACAGTGCAGAAGGTCAGGAAAAACTGCCAGATGTGGCGTTAGCAAGAACTGGGTTCAGATTTCTCCTCTTACACTTGATCCTGGGGATGTCCCATAAGTCTCCAGGGCAGATTTTGTAGACAAGACCTGATAGCAGCCTCCTCTGAGGTGAGGCTTCTTGTAGGCTACATTGGAGATTTGTCTAAAGTGAGGTCCATAAACACTGCAAGGTTTTTTTTATATAAAATGTTGTCAGTATATCTAAGTAGAGGCTTTGAGTTGACTTCACCTCATCCTTTTAGCACAGAGAATACATCTCAGGAGGTTAGTCAGAGACTTTAGACTAAATGAAGAATAGTCTGGAAAATCATTAGAGGGATTGTGGAGGCATTGCCCAAGAAGCCTGGCATGACTCCATGAGGGCCATAGTAGCACCTAGGGCTTGGGGATGATGGAAGCTTGAGCTGGAAAGTGAGAGCAGCAGAGACAACTAGCAAAGGTGAAGAGAGGAGAACTGAGCTGTGATGGGGTTGGAGAGACTGATGAGGACCTGGGCTGCATTCATCTCACAGGAGAGGGCTAAATGTGTACTGCCAGAATGTCCAAGGGATATTCTGGGAGAAGTTCTGCTTATTCCCAGTGTTTCCTGGTTCCCAGTGGTCAGTGAACACTGGAATGTATTCTGCTAGTCTTTACCCAGACATTTTCAGTCAACTGCATTTTATCTCAAACATAAAGAGGCCAGTTGTTAGCAAGAAATATGAATGTAAATTAAGGCAGAGAGCCAAATCTTGCTTAAATAACAGTCATTTTCCAGATTGGTGGTTCAAGCACTTGTTATTGTACCTCTCCCTTTTTGTTTAAATTTCCCAAATTAGCAAAAAATTTATGTGAACTCTAAGGACCATTATATTGCCTCTAATCTTAAAATAAGCTAATTGTTTTAACAGAGTGTTACATTAAGAAAGAGTTTGATTTTTCTTTTAAAATGTATTTATTCATGTTTTTTACCTTTTTCTTTTAGGAGAAGATAGTAAACCAATATGCAAAGATTTAAGCTCAGCTACAGTCCCATTACCCCAATCAAAGGTGGAATCTCAGGTAGAGACGGAACAAGATGCAGCAGTAGATTCTTCTCATTTATCTGAAGTTCGGGAAACTCCTCTATTCACAGCTTCAGATTCAGGAAGCAGGTAATTGTGACATTCATTAGGATTTCATTGTAAATTTCCTGTCTTTATTTCCATTCATGGGATAGTTATTTTGGAAAGGCTTTGAGAAATGGCTTTGAGATTTAATACAACTCTGTAGTAGTTATTTAATTACATTATTTTTTTATTAAGTTTATTTATTTAATTAATTTAGAGTATTTTTCCATGGTTACATGATTCATGTTCTTTCCCTCCCTTTTTCCCACTGCGCTCCTGTAGCCAACGAGCAATTCTACTGGGTTTTGATACAGACCTATTTCCATATTATTAATATTTGCACTAGAGTGATCATTTAGAGTGTACATCCCCAATCACACCCCCATGGAACCATGTGATCAAGCAGTTGTTTTTCTTCTGTGTTTCTACTCCTACAGTTTTTTCTCCAAATATGGATAGCGTTCTTTCTCATAAGTCCTGGATCATTGCATTGCTGCTAGTAGAGAAGTTCATTACATTCAATTGTGCCACAGTGTATCCCTCTCCATGTATAATGTTGTACTGGTTCTGCTCCTCCCACTCTGCATCAATTCGGAGGTCGTTCCAATTCACATGGAATTACTCCAGTTCATTATTCCTTTCAGCACAATAGTATTCCATCACCAATAGATAACACAATTTGTTCAGCCATTTCCCAATCAGAGGGTATCCCCTCATTTTCCAATTTTTTGCCACCACACAGAGTGTGGCTATAAATATTCTTGTACAAGTTTTTTTCCTTATGATCTCCTTGGGGTATAAGTGGTATGTATATACCTGAAGTGGTATGACTGGATCAAAGGGCAGACAGTCTTTTAAAGCCCTTTGGGCATAGTTCCATATTGCCATCCAGAATGGCTGGATCAATTCACAACAACACCAGCAATGCAATTAATGTTCCTGTTTTGCCACATCCCCTACAACATTTATTACTTTCCTTTGCTGTCATGTTAGCCAATCTGCTAGGTGTGAGGTGGGTTGTTTTGATTTGCATTTCTCTAATTATAAGGCATTTAGAACATTTTTTCATGTCCTTATTGATAGTTTTGATTTCTTTATCAGAAAATTGCCAATTCATGTCCCTTGCCCATTTATCAATTAGGGAATGGCTTGATTTTTTGTACAATTGATTTAGCTCTTTATAAATTTGAGTAATTAGACCTTTGTCAGAGGTTTTTGTTATAAAGATTTTTTCCCAATTTGTTGCTTCCCTTCTAATTTTGGTTGCATTGGCTTTGTTTGTAAAAAACCTTTTTAATTTAAAGTAATCACAATTATCATTTTACATTCTGTAATATTCTCTATCTCTTGGTTGGTCTTAAAATCTTTCCTTTCCCATAGATCTGACAGGTAAACTATTCTATGTTCATCTAATTTACTTATAGTTTCCTTCTTTATAATTAAGTCATTCACCCATTCTGAATTTATCTTGGTGTAGGGTATGAGATGTTGATCCAAACCTAACCTCTCCCATATTGTTTTCCAATTGTCCCAGCAGTTTCTGCCAAACAGTGGGCTTTTGTCCAAACAACTGGGATCCAAAAAATGAAGAATTCTTTTCTCATAGGAAGTAATAGCTCCTTTTCAAGATGCTCCTTTTGCATCAGTTCCTGTGTCTTCCCCTAATTTTACATCTACCAGTCACAGTTGACACTCTGCTCTAGGACTGCCCAGAAGGCAGTCAGTTGATTCTGATTCATCACCCACTATCATACACATAGGTCACAGACCTCCCCCACTCAAGTGTGAATGGGGTGTTTACACTTTTGGTGATTTAAATCTAAAATGGGCAGATCTTCATACTCAACTTTAAGTACTGTGTTCTAAAAATAGACAGGGGTTACAATTTAATCTTCACAATTAGGGGAGAGTTAAGTATTTTCATTTTTATAATCAGGAAAGAGTTAATTTTAATCTTTACAGCCCTCATTATAGATATTTATCTTTTGTTTTGTTTGCTTACACATTTTTTCAGGCTTAATTCCTGGGTTTGTACTCTATGTTAGAACCAGGCTGTGTGTACATTTGGTGGAACTATTGTGGCTTTAATGATCTTATACTCTCCTGTCTGATATCCTGTCACTACTTTTTCTTTTATCCTGATATGTTAACACTTCAATGATCAAAGGCCCAACTTGGTCTAGGATCTTTAAACTTTCAGTAGATCCTTTGTGGTCATTTAGGGACCATTATACTATTAGAGTGTAATGTGGTGATCACTGTACTCCTGAGTTTTTTCAGGCTCCTGATCCTAGTTTGGAGATAGGCAGCACAGATGCTGATGTACCTTGAGACAACTTCAGTTGGATGATTGCTAGCTTTCAGTTTCTTGTAGCCAGTTGGTAATCTCGCAGGTTATCTATGACAGTATTAACTGCTTCCCCCCTGTTCTTCCCTCTGTGTCACAGTGATGGCACAGAGAATAGCCTACTATTCTCCTCAAGTCTTGCTCTGAGATTCCCTTCTTAAGGTTCAAGTTACAGAACTGTGGCCCCTTAGTTGACAATTCGAATGAAACATCAGGAAAGATAATGGTGATCATATTCTGTAAATGTTCTTCAGAGCCAACCATTCACACCACAATTCTCCAGAATGCAAATGAGCATCTATGCCTTTATCACTTGTCAGGTGACCAATATTGTTTAGGTTTAGTGGAATACAGAATTTCAGTGTACTGTCATTTCTGGAAACTTCATTCCAAGTCATCTTTGGCATGTCAGTTTCCCAACTTGTGTAGAAGTAGTTTAACTAAACTAACAAAAAATGGCACTATAACTGATTCTACTGAAGTATTGGGGGAAGCCACACTAGCTTTTTGCTTATACAATGCAAACAAGTGTAAAATGTAATATGAACAATGTATAAATATTTATTAAGCTCCTACTAAGTGCCAGACACTGTTCTAGTGGTTGGGATACAATAAGAGACAAAGTCCATGCCCTGAAGAAGCTTCTGATTTGATGAGGGAGACAACAAGCAAATAAATGTCAACAAGCTATAAATAGGATCAAAAGGAAATAAGAGAAGGCACTAGAATTAAGAGGGATTGGGAAAGTCTGTAGAAGGTAAAATTTTAATCGAGATTTGGAGAATGTCAGAGAAGCCTAGGCAAGAGTTGAGGAGAAAGAGCATTCCAGGTATGGGAGACAGCCAGCGAAAATGCCTAAAGCAGAGGATTGGAGTGTCTGGTTTGTGGAAAAGCCAGGAGGTCCGTATCATTGAATTGAAGAGTACCTGGCAGGGAGGAGTAATGGGTAAGAAGATTGGAAACATAGGAGGAGGTTAGTTTATGAAGGGCTTTGAATGACAAATAGAATTTTGTATTTCATCCTTGCAGTAATAGAGAGCCACTGGAGGTTATTGTGTATGTAGGAGCAGGGGACTGAGAGAGATAGACAGACAGACAGAGATATGGTCAGAGATACAGTATTTCAAGTCCACATTTGTTTACTGACTGGAGCTTTTTTATTTGTAAAATGCATCTAATAACTTTGCTTAAATTTTAATCTTGAAAGCCAGGCTTATAACTGCTTTAACCTAATTTATATAAAGGCCTACAACCTTAAAAAAAAAAAAGCAAGTAAGCAAGTTGTCAATGGTTAATTTGATAATTTAATTTAGGAAGCTACTAGCATACATAGAATGTCATAAAGTACTAGTAACTAACACACTTGTAGGTACTAAAATCAGAAAAAATGTTTTTTAAATTGTGTTAGATTTTATATATGTGTGCATATATGTGTATATTTTTGTATACTTATGTATCAATGTGTATGTATATCATGCATATACACATAAGAGATATCTATATATCTATATTCACAATAATACTTTCTAATATTCTAGAGACATCCTAGTATCTCTCATATATGTATATGTGTATGATATATATATATATATATATATCCACAAACCAGACACTCCAATCCTCTGCTTTAGGCATTTTCGCTGGCTGTCTCCCATACCTGGAATGCTCTTTCTCCTCAACTCTTGCCTAGGCTTCTCTGACATTCTCCAAATCTCGATTAAATTTTTACCTTCTACAGACTTTCCCAATCCCTCTTATATATATATATATATATATATATATATATATATATACGGGCTTATTCCAGTATATTTGAGAATATATATTCTGTGATAAGTTCTTTGATTCTTCTATCTGGCTTTCATAAATTTGAGAGGTTTAGTCTCTTTCAAATACTCAGTCTTTGCTTTTTTTTTTTAACCAGAAGTCTGGGGGTAAATGAATTAAATGAATTATGAGATGAGAGAAATTATCATTCTTTGGGAAGGAAAGAGGAGGAAGAGAACATTTTTAATACCTGCTATGTGCCAGGCATTGTGCTAGTATCATTGAATCCTCACAACAGCCCTAGGATATAGTGTTATTGTTATTATCACCTCCATTTTACAGTTGAGGTACCTGTTATTTGCCTAAGGTTACATAGCTGATATGTGTCTCAGGCTGGGTTTGAACTCAGTTCTACTTGATTCTTAGCCCAGTGCTCTGTTCACTAAGGCAAGTAGATATCTTGGACCAATTGTTATTTGATAACTTCAAAGATGTACTTGAGAACTTACTTAGTAAAATTATTGAAGACATTAACTTGAATTTTTTGTTGTGCATTCACTCTTTGTGACACTATTTGGGGTTTTCTTGGTAAAGATACTAGAATGGTTGGCTATTTCCTTTTCCGGCTCATTTTATAGTTGAGGATACTGAGACAGACCAGGTTAAGTGACTTCCCAAGGGTCACGCGACCAGTAAATACCTGAGGCTGGATTTGAACTTCTGAATTTGAGTCTTCTTGATTTTAGACCTAGTGCTCTTATCTACTGCCCTATCTTTAGGTGTTAATAAATATTACAAAATATAGACATAGAATTGGAAATTACATTTTAGAAATTATCTATTAAAATAATTAATTTAGTAATGAATACTGCAAAATTATTCAAATTTGTATACCAGTTATTATAAGATTCTTATTTTTATCCATTTCACCAAATAATTGTGATCTTAGAGCATTTTCATAGTACAAGATTTAGAAAATTATATGTAATGCACATTTTTTCTTTTAAAAATAAGTTTCTGATGTACTATATTTGATATGTATAGTTTTTAAAAAACAGAAGTCCATCTTTTTAATTCTAGCAAGCATGCAAAAATATGCAAAATTTTGAAAGATGTCATACTTTTAACACTATTATTGCAAGAACCTACCTTTATCAACAACAAATCATGCTTCCAGTCATGAAACAATTTCATAGTACTTGGGTCAAAGGTGGCTGTGAGGAGCACTTGAGGTAATATATATTTATTTTTTTATTTTTTATTTTTTTTAATGTATGTAAATATTTATTGCTTATCATGACTAAAAGTGAACCTGGTAGAGTTATTTCATTTCATAAGGTAGGGATTGGGGGGTGTCAATCATTTTTTTTTTTAGTTTTTAAACATTTTTATTTGGTCATTTTCATACATTATTTATTGGAAACAGAGATCATTTTCTTTTCCTCTCCCCCCTTCCCCCCCGCCACCACTCCCCTAGCCGACTCACAATTCCACTGGGTATCACATGTGTCCTTGTTCTGAACCCATTTCCTTGTTGTTGGTATTTGCATTAGGGTGCTCGATTGAGCATCTCTCCTCAATCATATCCCCTCAACCCCTGTAGTCAGGCAGTTGCCTTTCCTCATTGTTTTTACTCCCACAGTTTTTCCTCTGCTTAAGGATAGTATTTTTTCTCATAGATCCCTGCAGAATGTTCAGGGACACTGCATTGCCATTAATGGAGAAGTCCATTATGTTCAATTGTACCACAGTGTCTCAGTCTCTGTGTACAATATTCTCCTGGCTCTGCTCCTTTCACTTTGTGTGACTTCCTGGAGGTTGTTCCAGTCTCCATGGAATTCCTCCACTTTATTATTCCTTTGAGCACAATAGTATTCCATCACCAACATATACTACAATTTGTTCAGCCATTCCCCAATTGATGGGCATCCCCTCGTTTTCCAATTTTTGGCCACCACAAAGAGCGCAGCTATGTACAAGTTCTTGTACAAGTCTTTTTCCTTATTATCTCTTTGGGACACAAACCCAGCAGTGCTATAGCTGGATCAAAGGGCAGACAGTCTTTTAGCGCCCTTTGGGCATAGTTCCAAATTGCCCTCCAGAATGGTTGGATCAATTCACAACTCCACCAGCAATGAATTAGTGTCCCCACTTTGCCACATCCCCTCCAGCATTCATTACTTTCCTTTGCTGTCATGTTAGCCAATCTGCTAGGTGTGAGGTGATACCTCAGAGTTGTTTTGATTTGTATCTTCCTGATTATAAGAGATTTAGAACAATTTTTCATGTGCTTATTAATAGTTTTGATTTCTTTGGCTGAAAACTGCCTATTCATGCCCCTTGCCCATTTTTCAATTGGAGAATGGCTTGATTTTTTTGTACAACTGATTTATCTCTTTATAAATTTGAGTAATTAGACCTTTGTCAGAGGTTTTTGTTCTGAAGATTGTTTCCCAATTTGTTGCTTCCCTTCTGACTTTAGTTACATTGGTTTTGTTTGTACAAAACCTTTTTAATTTGATAGAGTAAAAATTATTTATTTTACATTTTGTGACTCTTTCTAAGTCCTGCTTGGTTTTAAAATCTTTCCCTTCCCACAGGTCTGACATGTATACTATTCTGTGTTCACCTAATTTACTTATAGTTTCCTTCTTTATATTCAAGTCATTCACCCATTCTGAGTTTATCTTGGTGTAGGGTGTGAGGTGTTGATCCAAACCTGATCTCTCCCATACTGTCTTCTAATTTTCCCAGCAGTTTTTATCAAATAGTGGATTTTTGTCCCCAAAAATCCCCCCCCCCCGCCATCCCCCAGGTCTTGTGAAGTTCCATTTGTTCCTCTTCTGATGCATTTCTTCAGACTTCAAATTTCCTTGTTTCTGATCATCCCCTTGTTCACACTCATCTGTAAAGTGAGGGGGTTGGAATAGATACCTGGCTTTCCAAACTGGAAACCAAGACCAGAAAAATTTATTTCTCTCCATTTAATGCCTGGAACATTTTATGTCTCTCCCCTCTCATCCCACTGTACTGACTGTAGTGGTCCCACTGCATCTTGGCCCTCTACTTTCCTCTCTTATCATTTCCGTCCTTGACGCTAAGCTGCTTCTCTCATAACCTCATCTTTGCCCCTTCCAATTCTCGAAGTTGGAAGGAGTGTGTTGGTTTAGTCCCCTGTTACTCTCCATCCATCATCCCAGTAATGTTTAGAACCAAAATATCCCTTCTTGCTCACCATTGTCCTGAGTGTGCTGTCTCTCTGTATTAAAATTAAGTGGCTTGAAAGCAGGAGTTATCTTGCTTTGGTGTCTGTAGAACATTTATCAAGAGGTTACTGTGGAGATTGTGCATTTCAACTAACTGCTCTCAGAGGGCCTTTCCAGCTGTTGATCAGTGAACCTATCTATGACTTAACTAACATTGCCAATCCTAAGGAGCCTAGTGGCTGGGCTTTGAGGATTGCCATGGTTGAAGATGCTCTCCTTAGTCTGTAATGAGTATCTCTGGATTTAGCCAGGCAGGGCCCTTCCTTCAAGCTTTTCCATCTTGTGAGATGTGCTGGTTTTTATGTTACCTCAGTGATCTGAGTTACCTCCACACCACTTGGGCTTCATGCCTCATCTTGAACAAATTACTCTGCCTCTAAGGATTTGTTGTTTATTCATATATAAAACGAGGGGCCTGAATCAGATCATCTGTAAGCTTCCTTCAACTATGAGAGCCCTTGATTATAAAAGGAAATTCTGTTTTGTTTTACAGAGAAGTCACAGTTGGCTTTTTCAAACTGTTATAAATAATGTGGCTTGGAGACAACTTGAGGAATGAGCCTGTTAATGTCACGTGACTCAATAAAGTATAATCATTCCTTTTGTGAAATAATGTAAACTTATTTCCATTTTTTAGATAAATACCTGTTTTAGGATTTAGATTGTTAAAAAATTTGCCATCCTTTAAAGCCTAAATACTGAGATGATTAACAAACTGATAAGAATGTTATTTATTCTTGAAACAGCTGGCCGTATGATGGATGAGTCCCTGGAGTTAAAGATACTTGCCCAATTTCAATAAATGGCTTTATTGTTGTTTAAGTAGGGAGAGAGAACTTTTGTTGTCTAGTTTTGGCATGTAAAACACTTCCTTTTTATTGACAGCGGGTCTATTGGGGGAGAAAGTGTTTTTTTTTGTTGTGACTATGTAGGAAAAGCATTTGTGCTATCCAGCGATACACAGGATGGGTTAAAAAGTGTCTCTGTGTTTAAGGAAGAATTTTAATTATAAAAAGAGAGTTAAACCATTGTCTGAAGAGTAGTTGAATTATGAATCTGGCATATTTTAAAAGATAAGATTGACATATGCACAGTGACTTAAAACTTAGACAAGGAACAAAAGTTTGTCAAAAGAGAGATAAAATAGTCAAGGGTATTGATAGAGTGAAAAATTTTAATTAAAATTACATTCATTCATTATTTACTTTTTGTGCCTCAAAGGTAGCTGAGAACATAATGCTAATTGAGGTCAAATATGTAAGTACAATCTCCAAGTAAGACAATCAGTTAAACTTCATTCTATTAAATGAATATAGATTATACCTCTAACTTCTATGAGTTATACTATAAATATAAAGAAATTTTGGTCATATTAGAGAACTGTGTGACAAAGTATGCATTGATATCTGCCCAAATTAGGAAAAAACCATCCAAGTACACATTTTACTGATGACTCAGGAACAGACTGTATGTGAATAGTAGCATTTACATACATACTATTGGAGAAGGTATTTTGACAGAAAAGATCATTTAGGGTTCGCTGCCTGGTAGCTATGGCAATGCATCCTTTCTTCTAGTATTTCTTTTTTTCTTTAGAAAAAGTATATTTGAAAGGAAAATCTATGACTACCATAAGAGAAGAGATATAGGATGCCATCTAAAAAAATTGGACAATTTGAGTAGCTAATGTTGGAAACTTTCCCTAACTTTTTGGGAAACTAAGGAAAGATAGAAAGGAAATTTAAAATAAACAAGTGTTATGTAGAACTCCTAAGGAAACAATAGATGATGCCTCAACATGGTCACCATTGATATTTAGGAAAATCACTTTAATGGCTGAAGGAGATGTATTGGAGTAGAAAGAAACTTGAGGCAGACAGACCCACAAGTGGGCTACTGGAATAGTTCTGTGTGAGGTGATGAGTGTGGTGAGAGTGTCAGAGAGGAGAGGGTGTATTCAAGAAATGTTGTAAAGGTGAAATCCATAGGCCTTGGCAACAGATAAGATATGGAAGGTGAGACATAGTGAGGAATCTAAAATGATTCCTCAGTTTTAAGCCTGAAGGACTTGGAGAATGATATTACCCTCTATAGTAATAATAGTAAAGGTATTGTAAGGGTTAAAAATGGTTTGACTAAATTTATGAGTTAAAAAGAATTATTGTGGTTGCTGTTCATAAAAATTAAACTATGAGTATGTTGGGAGCTTTAGTAGCTTTATTAAAGCAGAGTAGAGACAGTAAAGAGGGTAATATTGGAAGAAGGTAGAAAATATTGCTTAGCTAAACTCCCTATAATTGCTGATCCGAAGAAATCCAGCTCAACTCCAACAAAGCCTTCCTCAGGTCCTGATCTCTAACCAGGAGTCATGGTAGCCTCTTCAGTAAGATTTTTACCAGCAAAGAATCAATCTCCAACACAGAAGTCCAAAGTAGAAGAATCCCTCCAATGCAGAAGGCCTTCCAACACAGAGACACCAATATAGAAGTCCTCCCTCAGCAAGAGCCACCAAGGTGGTAGAATCAATTCAATGCAGAGACACCAGTGTGGAAGACCTCCCTCAGTAAGAACCACCAAGGAAGCAGAAGTGAATCAGAATGCCCTTGGCTTGCTTTATAAACAGTTTTCTCCTCATCACTTCCTGTCTCTGGTTTCTCCTTCCTTTCACTGTGGTCTGGTCTATCACATCTCAGGAACCAATCAAAGTCTCTCAATTTGCCTAGCACTGCGGTGGGGGGTGGGCGGTGCTTATATAGTCTTTTAGGACTAAGTGTTAATGACTAAGTAAGTTGGGTACTTTAAAATTCCTGATTGATTAACTTAAAATAGACAAAGGGAATAAAAAATTCAGATAGAGTTTAGGGGAAAAGATAATGAGTTTGGTTTTGTAAATGTTGAATTTAAAACATTTATTCACAATCCAGTTTGAGATGTCTGAAAGACATTTAAAGATGCAAACTCCCAAACTGTACAATTTGAGGTTAACTGATTTGAGTCTTTTCCTGAAGAGGAGAGATAGATGGTCTGAAGAATATCCAAAGAATGTTGTATTAAAGCCACAAAAGGTAACTGATGGGATATTTTCTAGGGAGAAAGGAATACTAGATAAGAGCATATCATGGGAGTTAGGGGCACAGTGCACCTGACTTCTAGAAAATCTGCATGAAAGTTTTTGGCCTTTTTATGTCAGAGAATAAGTCTGAAATTTTTCTTTTCCTTTTATGGGGTGTTTATAGTAGAATAAATTATGTGTATTGATCATATGAAAAGATAAAATATATTGACATTATAAAATATTATACATATATCTTATGCATTTCTGAGGTTCTAAAATTTCATTTTCTCTGCCATCTACTGGTCTTCATGTGTCATTTGCAAAACTCTCCCCAGATTGCCATTTAATTTCTTATGCTAATCCATCATATATTGAAACTGTGATGGAGAAAGTTGTGATGTGGTACATCTGTACATGGTGATTCCCAATTCTGGGATATTGTGGCAGCTAAAAACAACCACAGAGAGATCATTTATCATCCTGGGATATGTATCCAAGGCATAACAGAACTTTCCAAGACAACTTATGGTAATGCCTATGAACACAAATAACACTTCTAAAAGTATTATTAGGCTGTAGGTCACTGAAGAAAATAAATTCTTAAAAATTAGAATTGGCAGTGACTCCATGTGTAATTGAGAAACAATAAAACAAGTCAAAATAATAAAAAAAATAAAATATAATATATCTCATTTAAAAAAAAAAAACTGACCTGGAAAACAGATCAAGGAGAGATAATTTAAGAATTATTGGATTACCTGAAAGTCATGTTCAAAAAAAGTCTACCCATCATCTTCCAAGAAATTACAAAAGGAAACCACCCCAATATCTTAGACCCAAAAGGTAAAAGAGAAATTGAAAGAATCCTTCAATCAACTCTAGCAAGTGATCTTAAAAAGAGAATTCCCAGGAATATTATGGGCAAATTCCAGAACTCCTAGGCCAAGGAGAAAATATTATAAGCAGCCTCAAAAAACAATTTAAGTACCACATACAGGATCATAGAAGATTTAGCAGCTTCCACCTTAAAGGATCTGAGGGTTCAGAATATAATATTCCAGAAGTCAAAGGATCTAGAATTACATCCATAAATCAACTATTCAGTAAAATTGAGTATAATCCTTCAAGGGGAAAAATTAATATTTAATGGCTAGAGGAATTTCAAGTGTTCCTAATGAAAAGATCAGAGCTGAGTAGAAAATCTGACTTTCAAATAAATACAAGACTTGAGAAGTATAAAAAGGTTAACATGAGAGAGAAATCATATGAAATTCAGTAAGGTTAAACTGTTTGTATTCCTTTATAGGAAGCTAAAATTTGTAACTTGTAATATCTTTATCATTATTAGGGAATATACATAAACATTATTAAGAGTACACATAGAGGGCATAAGTGTGATTTGAGTATGATAGGATGATTCAAAAAATAAAATTAAGATCTGCAAAAGATGGTGGCACTGGGGGAAAGAAGAGGAAGAATAGGGGAAATTATCTCATAAAAGAGTCAAAAAAAGAAGAATTTTTATAATAGAGGGGAAGATAAGGTGGCAGGCAACAGCTGAACCTTATTCTCCTCAGAATTGGCTCAGAGAGGGAATAATACACACTCGGGTACAGAAATCTAGCTTACCCAGGGACATAGAAGGGAAAATGGATAAGAGAAGGGTTATGTGTGTGTGTGGAGTTGCTGATAGAAGGAAAGGCCATTAAAGTAAACAGACTTTTTAGGAGAACCTTTGGGGGGCTGAAAGAGGAAGAGAGAGAGAGAGAGAGAGACAGAGAGAGACAGAGAGAGAGACAGAGAGACAGAGAGAGAGAGACAGAGAGAGAGAGACAGAGAGAGAGAGAGAGAGAGAGAGAGAGAGAGAGAGAGAGAGAGAGAGAGAGAGAGAGAGAGAAGTAAGAGAGAGAGAAGTATAGAAGGCAAAACAACCATAAACTGTGTTTAGGATGAGGTCACCTATAAAACAGAAGCTGGTAGCATTATAGATTAGGAACTAGACTCCAAATATGTTGTTTACAAGAAGCATATTTGAAATAGAGACATGAGTAAAAATAAGGGGATAGAACATATTCTATTTTGCTTCAGCTGAGGATAAAAAAAAAAGCAAAATACCAATGATCTCAGACAAAGAAAAAGCAAAAACTGACCTAGTTTAAAAGAGATAATCAGGGAAACTTTATTTTGCTAAAAGGTGCTATATAGACAATGAAGTAGTATCAGTACCAAATGGCATAATATTCAAATTCTTAAAGCAAAAGTTAAGTGAATTACAGAAGAAAATAAATAATAAATGAGAAAGAAAATAAGTAGATTAATGGAATTTTAGAATAATTAGGTATAATAGACCTCTGGAGAAAGCTGAATAGGATACAAAGGAATATACCCTTTTTTCCAGCTGTACATGGCACTTTACCAAAAATTAACCATATATTAGAGCATAAAAACTTTACAATCAAATGCATGAAGGCACAGACGTCAAATTCGTCCTTTTTAGACTTACTACAACAAAAATTGCATTTAATAAAGGGTTGTGGGATCATAGATTAAAAATTAATGGGAAACAAATCCTAAAAAATGAGTAGATAAAAGAACAAAGCATAGAACCAGTCAATAATTTCATTAAAGAGAATGACAGTGAGACAATATACATGATTTGTGGGGTGCAGCCAAAATTTTACATAGGGGAAATTTTATATCTTTAACTATTTACATCAATAAAATAAAGATCAGATCAATGAATTGGGCATGCAACTAAAAAAAAACTGGAAAAAGAACAAATTAAGCATCAAATTTGGAAATCCTGAAAATCAAAGGAGAGATTAATAAACTTGATATTAAGAACCATTGAACTAAAAGAATTAGGACCTGGTATTATGGGGATAACCCCCCACCCCAATAAAATATCCATTGGTTAATTTGATTTTAAGGAAAAGAAGAAATCCAAATTACCAGTGTCAAAAGTGAAAATTCACCAGGAAGAACAAAAGTTTAAAAAATATTAAGGGAATCAATGAAAAAAAACTGAAGTAAGGCAGCCTAGTATAATACAGAACTTAAACTATATTACAAAGTGATAATCATTAAAACAAAATTTTGTACTGGCTAAGAAATAATGGTTTGGTGGAATAGATTGAGTACACAATACACAGTAGAAAATGGTCATGGCAATCTAGTAGTTGATAAACTGATCAATGATTTATGTTAGATTTAAAATAGTTTTGAGCGTTAAATAGTTGTAGATAAGAGAGTGGGAGCCATAAAATGTGATAATTAAAATGTTTGGGAGCAAAGGAAATATATAACAATTATGACCGCTGAAATATGTTTTCTACTGTGTCTTGGTTTTATATAAATATAAGATGGTCGCCAGGGAATATGTTCCCAATTTATGAATATGCCCAAGCCAACTGGGTTTTATAGAGAAATTTAATTTATAATACACTGATTAATCAATAGAAAAAGAGAGAAAGTAAGAAAGGAATAAGAATGAAGGGCCTCAAGCCAATAAGGCCTAGACCTCAGTCCTAAGAGATAAATCAGTCAGTTGGTTTTATCACTCACCCAAGATCTCTCTAGGTAAGGCTTCTCATGCCAACCTCAGGCTCCACCTTCAAGAGAGCCTCCTTTCAAGAAATGTTTCCAGAGAATCCTCCTCCTGACTCCTCCTGAGTTCTCCTTCCACAGCCTCCTTCAAGACCTCTCCAGGTCTCTCCCTCCAGGACTCTCTCCTCTCAGACCTCCTTCAGAGCATCAACCTCTTCCAATCAAAACTCCTCCCCCAGTCCTCAGACCCAGCTCTCTTTAAGGAAACCATCTAAGTTCCCTCCCCTCAGTTCTCACATCTACCAATCACTGTCGATCTCTCCCCTGTGCCAATGGTGGCTCTAGCTTAACCCAGGACCGCCCAGAGGTCTGCCCCCTTTGCACATGGCTGTTGAAGGTCATATTCTCAAATAATTAAATCTTGATCTTTTCTGCAGCCCTTCCTAAATCCTGTTACTCTGAGTAGGGTGGAGATTGTAGTTTCCAAGACCTGGTTCTGTCATTCCAAGTATCTCTATTGTATCAATTCTAAAATCAGTCGTGACTCAAAGAACTTCCTCTTCTATGCTTAAGCAATAGGTCAAAGCCCTTTCCATTGTTTAGCAAAAGGTTTCTGTCCTAAAGTAGTCTTAAGTAGGGAGGAGAAGGATCCTCCCATGTCAAGGAGTTTCACATTCCAACAGAGTTCTTACTATCAGTAGGAGATTTTTTCAAGTATGAAATTTCCCAGTGGGGAAATTTCCAACATTCATAAGTCTAAGAAATTTTAAGGTTTACATTTAGGGGGCAAGAACTTGACAAAAATTGATGGTAAAACTAGAAAACAGGTTGGCAGAAACTAGCTATATAGACTAGCATCTTATTATATATTGAGATATTGTCAAAATGGGTACATAATTTAGACAAAAGTTGAAAGCATAAGCAAGACAGGGAAACATGGAAATTTTTACCTCTCATATCTGTGGATAAGGGAAGAACTCATGATCTATATGTAGAATTTAAATTAATCTGCAATACTTCAAGTATTACATTTTATAAAGTTTGTTATCTGACAAAAAAGAACCACGTGACTAAGTTTTTCTACCTGCCCAAAATTCCCACTCTGCCAAAGCTGTGACAGGAAGGAAAGGGAGGGCTTGAGAGGGGCCTCCACCCAATTTATATTCTGTCTACATCACCATATAACAACAGGAAGTGAGTAGGGTTCTGGGATTTGTAGTTTTGCTGGGGATCATAGTTTTTAGGGTAATGTTCCAATTACACAAAACAAGAAATAAGAGAGCATTATAGGAGGTAAAATAGATAATTTTGATTACATTGAATTAAAAAAAGGTTTGCACAAACAAAACCAATGCTGCCAAGATTAGAAGGAACACAGGAAACTCAAAAAAATTTTTATAGTAAGTACACAATGTGTTGCCTTCATGTTCCTGAAAGTAACAAGTGAAGGCTGAATGATAACTTTTAAAGAGAATTTCTGCTCTCTAATGAATTAGGTTATAATGACCTCTGATTTTTTTCCCCTCAAAAAAGTAGAATTCATTTAACAACAATGGATCATTTCAAACATTGTTAATGTCATTTCCCTTCTTGCTCTTCATTTTTGAGAATAGCAAATTTATGTATAAATTTTAGCATAAAGTCTTGTAAATAATTGACCCTCTCCTAATTTTCCTAAATTCATGGAATTTAAGCATAATCTCTACTGTATTTACAACTCATTAATATTTTCAACTAGCTTTAACCATAAGGACCTCCCCCTTTTCTAATGAGTTGATTATGTAATAGGTGGGTTAAAAGAAGGGTTCAAAACTAACTATATATCTAAAATACCAGGTTTATTTAGCTAAAGGGAGGAAGGGAAAAAGGGAATTAGGGGATACCTAACTTCTAACCCAAAATAGATGAAAACCCTTATACCTTCTCTAATTATACTAAACTAAATTCTTACAGTAGTAATTAAGGCTAAGGTGGTTTTGTAGGAACAAGGACAAGGGCCAAAGAATCTCACAACCAGGAGTCCTCTTTGAGTCAAGCAGTAGTCCCAGTAGCAGCTCTGTTGAAATCCACTTGACTTGAAATCTAGAGCAAAACCAGACAGAATATCAAGAAAACCAAAGAAGAGGGTATCACTGACTCTCTGGGTCCACTCCAGAAATACCAGACAATAACCCTCCTGGCTCTCCTGAATGCTAGGGGAAAAGCAACAGCCTCTTTCTCTTTTCCAGAGCAGTTCACCAACTGTTCTCAGAAACTGCCTGTGTGTTCAGTTCCTCAGTTCCTGAGAGTTTTGTGTGGAATGTTGGTTTGCAGGATCTCTTGCTGTCAGCTTACCCTATTACAATCCCTTACTACAATTAAAATGGTTAATGGGTCCTTGAAGGAACTGCCCTTTCACCAAGTGTTAAGTATTTAATCAGTAATCAACAGTAGGAAAAACTCTGGTCCTCTAGTTAAATGATCGCTTTTAAGGAAATTCCTGATGGCTATATCCTGGTGAATTAAATAGAAGAGCCCAAAGTATTTCTCAGTGATTTGTGTGTAATTAATATCTTTATGCACTCATCAAGTATTTTATTTCAAATCTACATTTTATTATGTAAATTAAGATTGTTGTGGTGCAATGTTTTTCTCTAATTTCTGAGATCTTATTCTGAGACCTCTTATTTCTCCATCTCTGCTGCTGATCTTCCAAATAAGGGACATTATGGTATAAAGGATTACACAAAGCCATGGGAATGGTAAATAGAAATGAAATAATCATGTTTTAGACTTGGGAGAGGTCCCTTGAAAGTGTCCCTACATAACCCTACATTTTGCAGATGAGGAAACTGAAGCACAAAGCTAATTGTATATTAGAACTTCTTTTGCCAGTCTAATTTTGATTCCAGTTATGCCACAGGTTGTTATAGCTTCTGAAAACATGGCTCAGCCATATCTAGGAGACCATCATTCAATTTGTTTCTAGCATTTTTTTTTTAAATCCTTACCTTCCGTCTTGGAATCAATACTATGTATTGGTTCCAAGGCATAAGAGTGATAAGGGTTAGGCAGTGAGTTTTAAGTGACTTGCCCAGGGTCACACAGCTGGGAAGTGTCTGAGGCCTGTTTCTAGCATTTTAAAGATATTTGGCCATGTATCAGTTAGAAGAAAGTGCTAGGAATAGTTACATGTAGTCTCCAATCCCTTTCCCCCCACACAAATATTTAAGGTTGAATTGTGTTCTTGGGCAAGGGTGCATAGCAAATTGCTGACTCTGCTTAGCCTTGTTGATTTTTCCATTTAAACGGTGTTTCATGTTCACGTATCTCAGATGAACTTGAGTGTTAAAGTAGGATTGTTTTAAAATGCAGATGTTTTCCTGTTTTTGTTGTAATCCTTAGGTAACTTGGTATAAACCAATTACAGAAATAATTGATTTTCAGTCTTTAGTGAGCAAATGTCATCTAGGTCAACACAAGACCTATTAGTTAATACATTTTTGTATAGAAGAATAAGATTTACACATCCAAATTTGAAGAAGACATTTTCAAAACATAAGATCATAGATAAAGCAAGAGGGGATCTATAACTGCCTCATTTGACAAATGATGTTAGTTGCTCCAGACCACTTAGTGTCAGAACTGTGATTCGAACTCACATTTTCTGGCTCCATGGAGCACTACTGCAATCCCAATTCTGTACTTTCTTTTGAGAAGGAAAAATAAACATTTTTACAGAATTATAGAATGTTAGAGCTGGCAAAAACCTTGATAACCTAGTCCATTCATTTTATAAATGAAGATGCTGAATCTTAGAAAAGTACCAGAACTGGGGTCATTCATTTTGCTGGGCTCTCAGCCTAGCTCTCAAAGAATCAGCAACTTGTCTGTTTTTGTTCAGGTCCTATTTAATATCATTAAATTAGGTATTTTGGAATTTTTTCAGCTAAGCATCATCAAAGACATTATTTTGAGCTTTTGTGGTTCTGTGTTTGTTTGCTATACACATTTTAAGCATCCTTAATTTATGGCTGTTCCTTGGATGAACCATGATGAAATGATTTAGCAGGAGTATTCTTGCCATTCCTTTGCCACATTCATCTGTAGTTATAGACACATGGGTCTAGCTCCTCAAAATGCTATCAAAACTTAACCATTGCCTTTTATTTAATTCCCTTCCCTGATATTCCTAGGCACATAGGTATGTCTAATTCTTTCAACCAGTCCCAGTTGGTTGAAAGCAATTTAGTATCTGTTTTCATGAACAATTCAGAGTACTTTACTCCTTGAACCTAGTTTATGTATTTGATTGATTTAATAATCCATTTAAAGAGATGTTCTCTTCTAATAAAGGCGTCATAGATCATATTGTTATGTTAACTGGGGTTGAGGGATGAGAAAATATCCCTTTACGATAGCAGTAAATACCCTTCTAAATATAAAATAGTATTATTACTAATTTACACATGAGGGAATTAAAGCTTAGAGAAGGCTCATAAATATTAGAGCCTTGATTCTACTCCAGGCTTTCTGATACCAAGATGGTCTCATCTCTAGAAAAAAGAAGTGTTACCCCTGATGTCCACTGAATTTAAGCATTTGTTATGATATCTGCTAAAAAAGAAAAAATCAAAACCAATAGTCAGAAAGCAATTTGTGTTGACAAAATTAAAAAAAAAGAATTTTATAATATCTGAGAGAGGGAGGAAAAAAGAAGCATGATATAATGGATTATGGGTTATTAGCCTCAGAGGCAGAATATTTAACTTTGGTCTCAGGCATGTCTTTTTTTATCCTGGACAAATCACCTAATTTCTTAGTATCCCAGACAATTGTCTAGAACTATAAATTATAAAATAATTACCATTCTAAATTAGTAAAGGGAATTTCTTTACCTGGGGTTCCCTACACCAAAGAATTTAGAGATTTGGATATACTTTTCCCCTGTAGATGGATTAAAAAAAAAACAGACTTCATAAGTAATACCTTTAATATTGTTAAGATTAGAATTGGGGAGACTGACTGTAGGTTTTAATATTTTATTAATCAGAAAGGAGAGGATGAGAGAAGAATGAGGAAATTGATAATTTTTAAAGAAAGGATTACTATATATCCTCCATTTAACTGGCTTAGGCCTATATTGGCAATAGTGCCAGTTGTCCTCAAGCAGCCCCAACACCGAAGTAGAAAAGAGAGAAATCAGATCTGACCTCAGTTTATCTAACTTTCTCTCTGCCCACTGACTCATATGCCAAGTCTTGGGAGCCAACTGTTGCCCTTTCTTCTTTTCCTGTGTGCCCAGGGGACCTTCCATAATGGCTGGCTTTCCTGCAGACCAGTTTTCATTCTATCCTCATGATCAAAGACCCCTCAATTACTTTCTTCACACCATCTTAATGGTCTGAATTCACCAACAAAAAGGAAGTGAATTGCAGGAATGTTTTGGAAAATAATACCCAACCATTGTCAGCTTGGAAGAAACACAACTTGGGAGTGGACAGCTCATACTGATTCAAAGCAAGATGCCAGAATAAAATCTATGATGGTTCATCTAGGCATAAATTACTCGTAAGCAAAAAAATGCAAGAAGGCAAAAATCTTAAATATCTCCTTTATCCACTCCAGGACTTCTGTGAGTGCAGGTATTATCTCAGTGTATTCATGTTCACAATGTAGCATATCATCTTTGTATATATTTGCGATAGAATATCCACTAAATGTTTTGGTGGCCTTCTCTTCACATTGCAGAGATGCTTGTTTAGAATATGGTCTTTGGTTGTCATTTGTTCTTAACAACTCATTGTTATTTCATGTAATAGATCTTTCTGATGATACATCTGATGCTACTTTTTCATGTGATCCTAAACATCTGATTTTCATTTTAAGATTTGTCATCTTCAAATAGTCACTGGAGAACACGGATGTTAAAAATATTGGCTTTTGTGTGAGAGAGAAGCTTAACAGGCTTGTGCAGTTTTCCAAAGGCAGTTCAGTCTGTTTTCTTCTCATTGGTTTTGGGTCAAATTTACTATCTATTTGTAATGTCTGTCACAGATATATGTATTGATGAATAGGTTGTCCATTCAGTTGCATATCATAGCATAGACAATAAGAATTCTCTTTCTACTTCATTTTTCCTCTGGGGACAGTTATTTCAAAGTCTCTTAGTGATTATGGATGTCATCTGGGAGACTCTCTACCTTTCTACTTCAAGTTCGATATATTCAGCATAATGACTTCTTCCTACAGAAGCATCTGGACCGTTTTTCTTTGAGTTCTACAATGGAACTCTTCCATAAATATGGCAAATATCCTTTCCGAGCATGTCTACCTAATTTGTTCCTTGCTTGTTATTAATAATCAGAGTTCTACAACAAAGTTATATCTTTCTGCTACATCACTTTGTTACATCTTTCAAGGTATCTTGTATGATTTTGGCATATGTATGGGAGACATCTCAGAGGAAAGTTTTTAAGATAATGCTTTGCTCTGTCAGTTAATAAACATTTTAAAATTTCTGCTATGTGACAAGCACAGTGCTAAGTACTTGGGAAATGAAGAGACAGACTCACAGGAACTCAAGGAACTCACTGTGTAATGGGGGACAGTTAAGCTCTGATGAATCAAATGTTTTTTTAATAGTCAATAAATAGCACAATGGGGATTTATATTTTCTATTATCTTTTGATCAGTCATGTGATCTATAAAGATGTGATCGGCTGTAGAATGTTGCTTATAGCAGCTAACCATTTTCTTCCAATACATACTGTAAGAATGGTATATTCTCACTATTTTGATGTTATTATAATGACATATAAAGGGAGTTTATAGAAAAGGAATCAAAGAGTTAAGATATAGTAACTTAGGTGAGCTGGCTCCTACTTCCTTCACCTCCCCTGAGTGAGGTTGTCAAAGGGTGTTGCACAGGTAATAGGGGATCCCCTGATGTGAGAGGGTGATGGGGAGTTGAAGGAAGGTCTTTCCTATCAGGTAGACCAGGAGGTAACCCCAGATTTTTTGGCACGAAGTGGACCTGATGACAAACTTCCCCAATGTCCTTGACCCAGTGGGGGAGGGGTCTTGGTTAACACTGTTTTGGCAGGTCTGGCCACTACAGGTACTCTTCCCTTTTGCTCCCAACAACAAATCCCAAGAAGGTATCTGACTGTGTATTAATGGTTTATGAATATTGGTAATAAGGAGAATTGGGGAGTTGGAAAGAGGAAGTTGGGTTCCCTAATTATACCGTCCTACTGGGTCCTTCCCTCAAGTAACTGTTCATTCCACTCGAGTTCCACCAAACCTCCCCACTAATCGCTAAATCTTACTTATAATAATTTAGGATCAAGGAAGGAATAGAGCAGGTACAAAAGGGTGCTAAAAAAGTACCAATTTGAAAAGTAATGGTGGTGATAGGCATCCTTACTTTATCTTTTTGGAAAGGCCTCTGGCTTATCTTAATTACAAATAATTCTGGCTCTTAATTTAGATAGATAATACTTATCCTGGGGGAAAACTCCCATTTATTCCTTTTTTGGTGAGGTTTTTATGCCCTACATGGTTGATTTTTATGTCGGTGCCATGCATATTTGTTAAATAAGCATACTCCTTTCCATTTACATTTTGTATTGCTTAGAGGTCCAACATATCTAAAATTTCAAAAATTCTATTCTGGTCTTCAACTTTTTTCGTTTATATTTTGGTTCAATTTATTTCAATTTGAGAAGGATAAATTAAGTTCTCCCATTATTATAGTTTTACTTTCTAATCGTCCAGATAACTCATTTAATTTTTCTTTTAAGAATTTGGATGCTGTACCATTTGATGCATATGTGATTAGTATTAATATTAATTCATTTTTCAAGAGGTAAGTAACAGAATTTCTTCTTGGTCCTCTAATTCTAAGAGGTCTTTTAAGATTTCTTGAAATACAATGTCTAGGTTCTTTTTGGTCATGGCCATTAGGAATTCAAATGATTCTTAAGTTATCTTTCTTTGGTTTGTTTTATAGGTCATTTACTTTTACTGTATGACAAACTACATTTTCCTATATTGTTTATAGTCTTTTGACTTTGAATATTTCTTGGTGTCTCATCAAGTTGTTAGCTTCTCTTTGAATTCTAGAAAGGGTTCACTCATTGGCCTCCAAGGTCACTCTCAGTTCTGAATTTATGATCTCATAACATGTTTAATAGATATATTGTATTTTACAGTTAGTTTTCTCTGATATTTATATGAATTAAAATTGTAATAAAAATACAATAGGATTTGTGCATTTTTTTGAAACCTGGTCTTATCAGTTGCTAACTCTGAAATAATTAGATTTTAAAATAGCATAGTAGTACTTAAACATTTCATGTTTTTTTCAGCATTTAATAAAGCATATTTAATAAAGCATAATAAAGCAAATAAAAATATTTAGATCATAAAAATAATTTTTAAAAATAGATTAGAAACTTCTTCAGTTATAAAAAAATTTTAGCTACTGAAGGGGAAAAATACTAATTACAACTTTATTGATTTAATTAAAACATATAGGAGAGGGGCAGCTAGGAACTCATCTTTGAGAGTTCAATTCTGGCTACAACACTTCCTATCTGTGTGACCCTCAGCGAATCACTGTTATATGGAAATCACTTTAAAAGACTGATATATATTAATTTAAGGTTGCCAAGGAATTCAGCTATGTAATTCCTAAATGAAAACTCAAGTCAGCAGTCAACCTTTTATGGAGTTTTTAATTTCAAACAGTAGGAAGAAAGGTATGAGAGGGGGGGGGGGGAGAAGGGAATAGGGCTTAAATACCCATTCTGCTTAGGCTGGGCCAAAGGCCCAAGGCCTTGGATAGCTGAGGCAAAGAAAAGAGATCAGTCCCTATCACTCACGTGACCAAAATGGAGAAACAGTCTGAGGGCCTCCACTCCAAGCACCAGGCTCCAACCCACACACTCTCCTCCACACAGGAAAGCAGGAAGCCCTCCTCAGCTGTCCTCTACCTCACTTCCTGTGTCTCACCTGTGCCAATGGTGGCTCTAGCTTAACCCAGGACCGCCCAGAGGTCTGTCCCCTTTGCACGTGTCTGTTTAAGGCCATATTCTCAAATAATTAAATCTTGAGCTTTTGCTGCAGCCCTTTCTAAATCCTGTTACCCTGAGTAGGGTGGAGATTGTAGTTTTCAAGACCTGATTCTGTCATTCCAAGTATCTCTATTGTTATTGATCAGGAAATAGCTAAATCCCATCCTCTAAAGAATGGTTTGAACAGGGTTGAGTAGTTTTGAAATTCACATCACTTAACCCTGTTTGCCTTAGAAACAAAAATATATGAATGTAAGATAGTAAAACTAAAATATAGAGAAATTACTGCTATCTTTCCATTTCTGATCATTTGAATTATTGATGATATTACTAACCAAATGAAATTAAGGAAAACACACAAAAAAATCAAATTATATGGTAGTTAGATTTGAAATATTAATGTGTAGCTTCTGTTTAGTACTTAGTACTAAACTAAGTACTACTAAGTACTAAGTAATATGATAGCATGTTTACTTCTAGGTAATGAGAAAAAAGTAAATTCTTTATTAAGATGTCAAGCAAAACAATTCCAAAATTCCCTTAACCCCAAATGTGTGTTTCATTTTTTTGTGTTGTTTCCAGGTATCTCTCTATCCACTGTGCTACCCAGCTGCCCCTATTCTTTATCATCAGTCCTCTGGAACCATGGTTGAACATTACATTAATCAGAATTCTTAACTCTTTCAAAGTTGTTCGTATTTACAATATCTTTGAAACCATATAAATTGTTCTCCTGGTTCTTACTTTCCCCTGCATCACCAGTCTTCTCAATTTTCTCTGAAACCTTCTATTTCAACATTTCTTATGGCACAGTAGTGTTACATTTATCTTGGGAATGATACTTGCTACAAAGATAATTTTTTGCCACTTTCCTACTTCTCTTATAAATTTTAACTATTTGGTTTTGTTTGTGCAAAATCTTCTTCATTTTGTGTACTGAAAATTTTTCATTTTATCTTTAATCCTGTCCTTGATCATGAACTCTTTACTGATCTATAGATCTGAAAGGTAATATCTTCCTTGCTTTTCTAATTTGTTCATGATGTAACCCTTTATGTCTAAATCTTGGTTCAATTTGGAGCCTATCTTGGTATATAGTGTAAGATATTGGTCTTAATTTAGTTTCTTCCAAACTTGTTTCCAATTTTCCCAGCTATTCTTGACAAATAGTTTTTATCCCAAGTACTGGGCTCTTTTTCTAACACTAGGTGACTGTGTTTCCTTTTACATATTATGTTTCTGGTCTGTTCCACTGATTGACCTTCCTATCATCTTTTTTCATTACTGTTTTATAGTTTTGTGTGGGATCTGGTACTAGTAGGGCTCCTTCCTTCCTACTTTTTCTGTTTTATTATTTACTTTGAGATTCTTTTTTTTTTAAACCCTTATCTTCCACCTTAAAATCAATTCTCTGTATTGGTTCTAAAGCATAAGAGCAGTAAGGACCAGGCCGTGGAGGTTAAGTGACTTGCCCAGAGTCACACAGCTAGCAAGTGTCTGAAACCAAATTTGAACCCAGAACCTCCTGTCTCCTGACCTAGCTCTCAATCTTCTGAGCCACTGAGCTGCCCCCTACTTTGAGATTCTTGATGAATTTTATTATTTTTTCTAGTTCTGTAAGGTAATATTTTAGTAGTTGGTATAACACTGACTAAACAAATTAATTTATGTAGTTTTGTCATTCTTATTATGTTAGCATAGCCTAACCACAAGGAGTTATTTTTCCAAGTATATTTTCATAAAGCCTATTTTACATCCATGTTAATATAGGTTTTGTGTGTACCTTAGAGAAATATCCCAGTATTTTGTAGAATCAGCAGTTATTTTTAAGAGGAATTTCTCTTTTTCTGCTAAGTTTATTTTGTTAATATATGTAAAATTTGACCATATATGTTGATTTATATTCTGTAACTGTTGAAATTATTTCAATTAATTTTCTAATTGACTCTTTGCTATCTACTCTTAAAAGAGGTATTCCAAATGGGAAACTACTTGAAGCAGCTGTGAAAAATAAACTAAATCTTTTGTGTGTTATGTCTTTTGCTTTTTTTCTTGGTCCAAGCTTAAATTTGTAAGGTTTGGGAAATAACATTTTTACCAGAGATCACAGTATCATAGATGTAGAATTTTAAGATCATCTTAGGGATCATCTAGTCTGATCCCATAATTTTATAATTAAGGAAACTAAAACTCAAGAGATATATACTTTAGAGTATTTCTGAGTTGAAAAGAACTTTGGTAGTCTTCCTTTTAGTCTAAGATAAACCCCAAAAGAATTCCCAGTAATCACAAGAAACATTAGTCTTAATGCTTGATGTGTTATCTGTAACATATGAGAGCTGGGTTATATAAGTTTAAATAAGTTAGATAACTCATTTTCAGCTCTAATTTTTTGTTATTTGATGATTCTGGGAAAGACCACAGAGGGGGGAAAATTGTTTGATGAATTGACTTTTGTATATTAATTGACACATTTTTCTATTTTGTTTTAAAATTCATTCACTTTCATTAGGTGAATTATTTTTTGCATTACTTTTAGAATATGCACAGTTCCCCATTTCATTGTTTTTATACAAGGACTTTCTTTAGAAAATATATGTAAATACCTAGAACTGAAAAATATTGACCAGTCCTAATGTTAAATTCCTATTATGGAAGAGGTTCTAAGGAGAATTATATAGTTTTGTTGTTCAGTCATTCACTTGTGTCTAACTCTTCATGATCCCCATGGACCATAGCACTTGAGGTCCTTCTATCCTCCATTTTCTCCTGAAGCCTGTCCGAGCTCATGTTCATTGATTCTGTGACACTATCTATCTCATCCTCTGCCGTCTCCATCTCTTTTTGCCTTCCTCTTTCCCAACATCAGGATCTTTTCCAGTGAGTCCTGTTTTCTTATGTAGCCAAAATATTTAAACTTTAGCTTCAATATTTGACTTTCTAGTGAATAGTCTGAGTTAATTTTTTTAAGTATTGATTGATTTGATCTCCTTGCAGACCAGTGAACTCTCAAGTCTTTTCCAGAACCACATTTTGAAAGTACCAGTTCTGCATTACTCAGCTTTCCTTAGAATCCAGCTCTCACAGCCATGCATTTTAAATGGGAAAGCCATAACTTTGACTATATGGACCTTTGTCAGCATGGTGATTGATGTCTGATTTTTAGTATGCTGTTCAGATTTGCCATAGCTTTCCTTCCTAAGCAGCAAGCATCTCTTTAATTTCATGGCTGCAGTCACCATTTACAATGATCTTTGAGCCTAAGGATATAAAAATAGACATTGTTTCCATTTCTCCTTGTTTGTAAAGAAGTGATGGGACCAGTTGCAATGATTTTAGTTTTTTTGATGTTAAGCTTCAAGGCTGCTTTTACACTTTCCTCTTTCATCACCATCATCAAGAAACTTCTTAATGCTTCTTCACTTTTCTGCTGTAAACTGAGGTACTTACTCTATGGAATTTGGTTCTCTTTCCCCCCAAGGGGGAGCAAATACCTTGGGTACACAGACTCCAAGAGACCTCTGTCCCATTTTCCCAGAACAGAAAGATGTCCAAGAGAGATACTGCCTTTAAAATTAAGATAATCTTTATTAAGCAAGGACATACATGTGCATGCAGAGTTCCTCACTATTGCTAAAGGAGCTCAGCTCAGAAGTGGCAAGGAACAGATTACATAATCTTCTAGAGAAGGGAGGTGGGCAAAGGAGCTGATGTAGGTAGGGATGTGAGGTGGTATGGAGAGTTCCCAGGAATGCGGGTGGTGGATTCCTAGATGCAAGGAGGAGCAAAGACTCTTTGGTATACTTGATTGACGTAAGGTAGCAAAGTAAAAGTATGAAATAACTCAGTTTCAAGGTTTTGGCAATACAGTGACTCCAGTGAATCTTAGGGCCAGGTGTCCCATAACTGAAACTAAGTGATAACACTTAGATAACTAAGCAGTAAAAAAACAAAACAAAACAAAAAAACAAAAAAAAAAACACAACTCAATCAGAGATAAAGGGTCTGGGACCAAAGATGTCAATTCTGGGACTAGACATGTTTGTACAAACTGTAAGGACTTTGGTTATCTCATACTAGAGAGACTCTGAAAGCTGGCATGGAATGAACTAGTGTCCGATGGGACCCAGCTCCAGTCTAGCATCCCGGCCCTGAGAGGTCTGGCTTCTAGGATTCCCTCATCCAGGCTATTACTTTCAAAGACAGTCCATTCTTCAGGTTACTCCAGGTCATAATGAAAGTCAGTTTCTCCAAATCACTCTGAGTCCCAGGTAAATAGAATCAGTCTTGCCCATCTTCATCCCCCACACAGTAGGACAACTCAAGCATATCAAGATAATTTACATATTGCCATCCGAGTGGTATTGTCTGCATTTCTGAAATTGTTGATATTTCTCCTAGAAAACTTAATTCCTACTTCAGATTCATCCACCCTGTCATTTCACATGATTTACTCTGCATATAAGTTCAATAAATAAGGTAACAATATACAGCCTTGTCCAACGCCCTTTCCAATTTTAAACCCACCAATTATTTCATGTTCAATTCTAATTGTTGCTTCTTGACTTGCATATAGGTTCTTCAGGAGACAGTTAAGATGATCCAGTACTCCTATTTCTTTGAGGACTTAATGACATTTTGTTGTGATCTGCACAAAGACTTTAGTGTAGTCAATGAAACTGAAATAGATGTTTTTTTTTGGAACTTCCTTGTTTTCTCATAATCTAGTGAATGTTGGCAATTTGGTCAGTAGTTCCTCTGACACTTCTGGTTATTCTCAGGTCACATATTGTTGAAGTCTAGCTTGCAGGACCGTAGGTATAACCTTGTTGGCATATGAAATGAGTGTACTTGTATGGCAATTTGAACATTCTTTGTCATTGCCCTTCTTTGGGACTGGGTGATAAACTGATCTTTTCTAATACCGTAGCCATTGCTGTTTTCCAGATTTGCTAGCAGCAATATTTAGTACAGCACTTTAATAACCTCATCTTTTAGGATTTTAAAAAGTTTAACTAGAATTCTGTCATCTCTACTAGCCTTATTGTTCATAATCCTTCTTAAGGTCCACTTGACCTCATTCTTCCAGATATGTGTCTCTAGTAACCACGCCATTGTGGTTATTGGTCATGTTAAGATCTTAAATAGTTCTTCTGTATATTATTGCCACTTCTTCTTAAGTACCTACTATTTTTGTCTTTTATTATGTCCATTTTTGCCTAAAACATTCCCTTAATAGCTCTAATTTTCTTGAAGATATCTCTCTTTATTTAACCATTCTCTTGTTTTCATCTATTTCTTTGCATTGCTTATTTAAGAAAACCTCATTTCTCTTTGCTATTCTCTGAAATCCTGCCTTCAGTTCAGTTTTTCTTTCCTTTTCTCCTTTCCCCTTTGCTTCCTCTTTCCTCAGTTATTTGTAAAGCCTCTTCAGACAGCCATTTTGTTTTCTTGTTCTTTTTTCTTTAGAGTGCTTTTTGTTGCTATCACCTGTACAATACTGTAAACCTGTTGTGAGATTTAAAATAGTGAAGCCCATAAACTGTAGTGAGTTAAAATGGTGGAAGATATAAATTGGGATAGGTATAAGAGAGGGTGAGTAAATTTGACTGCAGAAAATATGTTTCACTACAGTGTCTTGGTTTTAAATCAAATATAAGGTGGTCACCAGGGAAATATTCCCAATTATTCAAATACCCAAGTCAACTGGATTTTATAGAGATTTTTAATTAATAATATAATGAGGAATTAGAGAAAGAGTAGGAAAGGAATAATTATGAAGGGCCTCAAGCCAATATGGCCTAGACCTGAGTCTTAAGAGAGAGAATCAGTCAGTCAGTCTTTTAACACTCACCACAAGGTCTGCCTAAACAAGGATTCTAGTGACACCAGGCCAGCTCCATCTCAGCTGACTTCACCAGAGAGCCTTCCAGCCAGAGACTGTTCCAAAGGGCCTCTCTCCAGGGCCTCCAGAGGGATAGAATCCCCTTAGAGGAGCACCAGCGAGACCTCCTTAGAGATTGTCCTCCAAAAGCTTCCCTTCTCCAGAGCCTCTCAAGAGATTATTCCCAAGGGGTCCTCATCAGAGATCCTCCAAAAGGAATTCCTCCAAAAGGATATCTCCTCAAGAGATTCTGCTTTTTCTTATTTAGGGGTTTTTCTCCCATGTCACCTCCCCTAAGTCCCTACATCTACCAATCACTGTAGATGCTTTCCAAAGGACTGCCCATCTAAATTCCTGCTAAGTCGACCAATCTCCTCAGTAAGTCTGAAAGAGAGAAAACACAGCTGAGTCAACTAATCTCATCAAGAGAAAACTTGCCTGACCCTTTAGGTACCTAGCATCCCATTGTATCAATTCTAAAAACAGTCCTGGCTCAAAGAACTCCTTGCCTTATTATAAGCATGGGTCCAAGTACTTTCATTGTTTAGCAAGGAGTTTTCTCTCCTAAAGCAGTCTTAAGTACGGTTGGAGTAGAGGTCCTCCCATTTCAAGGAGTTTTCTCCCCTAAAGCAGTCTTAAGTATGGTTGGAGTAGAGGTCCTCCCATTTCTGACTCTGGCGAGTTCTCACATCAAAATGGGGAATGTTTCTCAGTAGGGAATTTGTTCCAATTAAGAATTCCCCGATTGGGAAATTTTTAACATTCACAAGTCTGAGAGATTTCAAGATTTACACTGTGTTCCTAGTTCTTCAGGCACTCCATTTACAAATGTTAATTTCTTAAATCTATTTATCACTTCTACTTCATATTCATAAAGGATATTACATACATAGGTCACACCTAGATGGTATGATGATTTTTCCTGCTTTCTTCATGTTAAGTCTGA
Organism: Monodelphis domestica; assembly: GCF_027887165.1. Lineage (NCBI taxonomy): Eukaryota > Metazoa > Chordata > Mammalia > Didelphimorphia > Didelphidae > Monodelphis > Monodelphis domestica. The sequence continues at coordinate 51,398,463 of NC_077233.1, read as the reverse complement.
ATTTTGCAATAAGAAGTTCATGATCTAAGCCACAGTCAGAGCTCCTGTTCTTTTTTAGCTGACTGTATAGAGGTCTTTTGCACTTTTGACTGCCAAGTATGTAATCAGTCTGATTTTGATATTGGTGTTGTCCATAGTATTTGCTCTGACCAGTGAGCGATCTTGACAAAACTCTTTTAGTGTTCCCTGATTCATTTTGTACTCCCAGACCAAACTTAGGTGTTTTTCCAATTATCTTTTGATTTCCTATTTTAGCATTCCAATCCCTTAAGATGAATGTGACAACCTTTTCTGGTATTTTTTCTAGAAGATCTTGCACGTCTTCATAGAGCTGAGCAACTTTGGCCTCTTTGACATCAGTGGTAGAAGCATAGACTTGTATTAGATTTGCCTTAGTTTCGAACAGATGTTGTATAATTTTAAGATTATACCAGACGATTGCTTTTCTCACCTTTTTATTGACTGTGATGACTTCTCCATTTCTTTTAAGGAATTCTTGCCCACAGTAGTATAGTTAATGATCACTTGAAATAAATCAACCCATTTCCATCCATTTTAAATTTACAGACACTGAAGATGTCAATATTTAATCTTTCCTTCTGTTTGACCCACATCCTTACCTTATATTATATGGTTACCAGTATTTATTTGAAACACATAATGTTGTAAAGTGGTCATTGTACACTAAAGTAGTACCTGTTTTCTGTCCTTAAGGAGGAAATATTTGGATAGGACTAGTAAACATATACAATACAACCAGACTAATTCCAGGAGCACTGGAAGAGGAGGAAAGGAAGGAGGTAGACTAGGGAAAATCTTACATGAAAGAAGTATACTGTTACAGTGAAAGGGAAAATGAGAGGTTGGGGAAGTGCTTGCACCTTAACAGAATTGGTTCAAATAGGAAAGAATACATACACATACTTTGGTATAGAAATCCATTTTATCCATCAGGAAAATGAGAAGGGAAGGGGATAAGAGGTAATGTGGAAAAAGATGATAAAAGGAAGGGCAGATTAAGGGAGCAGAATATATGATACTTTAGCTGAAGTAAAGAAGGCAGGGGTAACAATCATGATCTTAAAAAAAAAAGCAAAAGCAAAAATAGACCTAATGAGATAATCATGAAAACTATATTTTGCTAAGGAACTATAGACAGTGAAGTTACAGCAGATTTCTCAAATATATAGGGGACGGAGTCAAATTTACAAAAATAAGAGCTATTTCAGAGAAACCAAAGTTATTTATAGTGTGAAAGGAAATTCTTGATTCTCTTTGTCTATTCTGAGTTTGCACTTTTGAAAAGGGAATCCTTTGTTCTCTTTGCTTGGTTGTAGTTAACACTTTGGGATAACAATAACTTAAGTACCCTTACTTAGTGCCTTGATAGACTGAAGACAGGATTAACTCTGTTTTGTCTACTTTTGAATTAATCAACAAAAGCAATACATCCATACTTAACCCTGAAGTAAGGGAAGTCAACAAATTCTTATTCCTAGAAGGAGAGTTAACACCTTTAGAGGTAAGAAGCCAGCAAAATACTTGGAAGAGTTCCACCCTTTTTCCTAACTCAAACAGCCAGAAATTTTTTAATTCTTTTAAGAGTTCACATGTGTGAATCCAAAGGTGAGAACTCAGAGGTGTAACAATTTTGGGAACTGTGATTGGCCCCCTTGAAAAGGGGTTGGGATAGGAAACCACTCTAAAAGCCACAAAAATCCTTGGGCTGGCCATCTGGTGAAGTTGAGTCTTGTGGAGAATGTCTCCTGGAGATTGTCTTTGAGGAACCTTATTGGAGACTGTAGTGTGACTTCAGTCTTCAGTAGACTTCAGTAGACTGACTTCAACTTAGACTCTGACTCTTGGACTACTTGATTGGGTGAATGAAAAGGTTGACTCCCTTCCTAGTTTCCTGAGAGACTAGCTTCCATCTCGGGGGAGGCCGCGTGATTAATCACTACTGGCCCTCCTGGATGAAGACTAGTATCAGTATTTTCTCTAACCTCTTTCACATTTTTCTACTTTATTGTTTCCCCTCTATTTTGGTAAATAAATTGTATCCAACCATTAAATTTAACCTTTACAATTGTCATGAAGAAATGCTCCAAATCATTGTTGATTAGAGAATTGTAAATTAAAACTACTCAGAGGTACCACCTGACACCTGTCAGAAATGCAAAATGCCAGAAGGGATGAGGAAAAATAGGCACACTAAGAAACTGTCAGTAGAGTTAAGAACAGATCCAACTATTCTGAACAATTTGGAACTATGGCCAAATGGCTATATAACTACATACCCTTTGACCCAGCAATACCACTACTACATTTGTACCCCAGAGATCAAAGAGAAAGTACCTAGATGTATAAAAATATTTGTAGTTGCTCTTTTTGTGATGGCAAAGAATTGGATGTTAAGGGAATTCTTATCACTTGGGGAATGGCTAAACAAGTTGTGGCATGTGATTGTGATGCAGGACTTTTGTGGCATAAGAAATGACAAGGAAATAGTTTCATCAAACAAACAAAATAACTTGGAATTTGTGATTTGTGAATTGTGGCAAAGTAAGGTGAGAAATATCAGGAAACCTTTGTGCAAAATAACAGCAATGTTGTAATGATGATCAGTTGTGAAAGACAGTGATTCAAGATGATTCCAAAAGACTCATGATGACAAAATGCTCTCTAGTTCCCAAGAGAGAATTGATGAACCCTAATTACAAATTGAAATATAATTTTCTCATGTTTTTTTCATGAAATGGCTAATATTGCATTTTACATATATGATTAAGTGTTAGCATTTTGCTTGCCTTCTCATTGTGGTGGGAAAGAATAGAGAGAATTTGGAACTCAAAATTTTAAAAAGAAAATACTGTTATAAACAAATAATAAATTTAAGAAAATAATTCCCAGTATGGTGGAAAGAGACTAGACTTTCAACTCCTCTGGGTCTCATTTTCTCATCCCTGAGGTCCCACATAGTTCTGAATCTATGGTCCTAATTAAATAACTGAGGAAGAGATAGAGGTAAAATCAGGGCAAAGATAAAACATTGCATTAAAAAACCCCTTGTAACTAATCCTTAAGCTGAGTTATTTTTGTGTCATGGGCTTGCTTTTTACTTTCTCTAAAGTACTGTGTGTACCAGTAGCACTAGATAAATAGCAGGACCTGATGACTTTGTACCCTGGTGATAGAGGAAAAGTTAAGCTCAGGGCTGGCAACGGCATGCATAGTAATCCAATTCCTGGCATCAGTAAAGTGAAGCAGAATCCTGAGACCAAGATATCCAGGTAGGCCAAGATCTTACTTTTGTCCACAATTTTTAGTTGATCATTTCTCTTGATTTTGGCAGTAGGATCTTGTTTAGAAAAAAGCAACAGATGTGTTTCTGTGTGCCTTTGGATTCACCCACAATTAGGGAGCATTACAATATCGATTTAATAAAGGATTCTGAGAAATACTTAGGAGAAAACCCGGAGGAAAACAGGGACATTTCCAGGGAGGGGAGTGTATCCTAGAGGAGAGGGTGGTCAGCAGCGTCATGTACTTTAAAGAGGTCAAGAATGATGAGAGTTAAAAAAAAGACCATTAATTTGGGCAGTTATGAGATTATTCGTAACTTTGAAAGGAAGAGTTTTAGTTGATTGAAGTAGGAATCAAGTTGATAGGTCACTGAAGCAATTTTCAAATTATTTTACATTTAACAGTATATTTTTTTCAAACCCATATCTTCTGCCTTGGAACCAATACTACGTGGTTCCAAGGCAGAAGAGCAGTAAGGGCTAGGGAATGGGGGTTAAGTGAATTGCCCAGGGTCACACAGCTAAGAAGTGTCTGAGGCCAGATTTGAACCTAGGACCTCTTCTCTCAAGACTTGGCTCTCAATTTACCGAGCTACGTAGCTGCTCACTAATATATATATTTAATGTAAAGTGAAGAGTAGCAAGGCTAGAAAAAGGCACAGATAAACAGGAGTGTTTTGAAAAACAGGTTGAATTTATTATATACTTGGAAAGAAAAGTAAGCTGTAGAGGGTAGAAATACTGTAGTTTCACAGACAATCTTCTGTTCTACTAGATATATGAAAATGCTTCCTTTTTTTGGTGGTAAGCTCAGAATTTAAAAAGATAAATAAAAAAGTAAAACATTTATTATTAGGGAATTTTTAAAAAGTCTTTGGTAATTTATATGACTATAAAATTTTAATTTTATTTTCAATTAAAATTCCTCTTCCACTCTCACCCCAACTTAAAAAAAGAAAAGAGAAAGAAAAACTTTGTAACAGATAGGCATAGTCAAGCAAAACAAATCCCCATATTGACCCTGTCTAACAATATGAGTCTCATCCTTCACCTCTCTCTCTGGAAGTTAGTGACATTTGTTATTGTCATTTCTCCAGAATCATGGTTGATAACTCCATTGAACATAGTTCTTAAGTGCTTCAAAGTTTATCTTTAGTGTGCTTGTCAAGTCAACAAGCCTTTAAATTCCTATTGTTGATTTTTTATTATAAAAATTGTTCTCTGTTCACTTCACTTTGTTAAATTCCTATAAGTCTCAGGTTTCTCTTTTATGATTTCTAACGGCACAGTAGTATTCCATAGTATATTGTAATTTGTTCAGCCATTCCCCACTGGGCATTCCTTTAGATGGGCAGTCCTTTAGAAAAATTCTTTACCCAGGGTCAGCCTGGATCAGTGGACATACAGTCCTGTACCAGACTCCTGTGTAAGCTATTTCAGCTTTGGAGAATCTATGTGTTTGTTCTCCACTGGCACAGCCTTTTAGAACATAGGAAACACTTGTGGAGAATATAGAAGAAACATCCACAAGTAAGGAGAATCAGGATAATTCAGTGCCACAAAATTAAGGATAAATTGAAATTTTCAAGAAGGGGTGGTTTGCAGTATCAAATGCTGCCGAGATCAAAGGTAGTAACTGAGGTTACTTGAGGCCTGGCTATTATGCTGGATGGTTGAAATAGTGGAAATGAAGGTCACTGCAGTTTAAGTTAAGGAACTGTTGAGAACCAGCTTGTTGGTGACTCAAAATGGAAGCTGACATCATTTTCATTTATGGTGAAAGGAATAGGCAACTTTCAGAGGTTTTCATGGCTTTTAAAAAATTCTTCCTCTACCATCTGTTTTCACTGATGTGGCATCACATCACTAAGAAACCTCTTAGGTTTGTGTCCTTAATGTACAGCAAATATTTTCCTTTAACAAACGAACAAGTGGCTTTAACTGGTACTCTGAAAGCTCCAGTGTAAATTGATCATACAACATACAGAGTTAGTTGACAGGGTTGACAGTTTTGCTTACTTATCTGGAAAGGGTTGAATGCTTTGTAACTATTGCATTAAAAGGGAAAGGAAACCTGTTCTCTCAACTTCCTGAGTTCATCTTTTAATAGTGGGGAGATTCTGGGTCCTGGGCCATATATATCAAAGTTGGACAGATCTGACAAGTAGTACCAAGTATGACCTCTCCATTTTACTCCACTTTCACAACTTGAATTTGATTTTTAATCCACTTAAATAAAGTACAGCCTAAAATTTCCATTTAAATGCCTTAGGAAGAGTGTAAATATTCTGTATGATAGCCTTAAATCTTACCTGTGGAAAGTTTCTGGATTTTGCAGGATTTTAGTCAAGGACTGAGTATTATCTGTATCTACCTAACCAGAGCTGATCCTTAGCAAAATTGTGAAGTAGCAGGAAGCTTATCCTTGGGGCTCCCACCTCCTTTTTTATTACCCTTTACCTCATCCCATTAGAACTTCTACTTTGCTCTATTTCCCTTCTCTATCTAAATCTACCTATAGGTAGTTGTTATGTAGTAAAGAATTTACACTAATTCACACACATATAAGCAACTGGTGAGAACTTACTGTGCTTGCCCTTTGGGATTATTTTAGTTTGATAGAAAACAATCCTTTAACTCATAGGAACAAACTTTTAATGAAGTTTATTTATGTATCTGTGACAGGCTAAGTTATCTTGGCAGACTCTGGACCTTCCATGAATTTATTTCACATAATTTCATATAAATAACTGCCTATTTCAAATGTAAAGCCACCCCTACACCTGTCTCCTTTAATAGTAGATGATAACTGATGTTTATATAGTACTCTAAGGTTTTAAAAATATTTTCAGTATGTAATCTCATTTAAACCATAGTGTAAGAATGGGGGTAGGGAAGAAGATTTGGAACCCTGACATAAGGAAGAGAGAAAGTGAGTGACAGTTGATGAGCAAGAACTTCTGGGAGGAAAAATTTTGGTCCTGGGGGGTTGTTCTGAGGAGCCTTTAGACTTATTACCCGGGACCTTTATCACACACATGGAGTGGATAGAACTGGTTTTGGGGGGCTGAGTGCTGGGAGCCATCAGACCATGATGCCTTGACAGAGTCACAGGGTGGTAGCTGGGGAGACCACAGAGTGGTCCTTGGCGAGATGTGATTGCCCACTCAATTCCCCTTTACATGACCTCTTTCATCAATGCCCCTTATCTATGAATTGACATGATTATTATTCCTCCTTGTCTCAAAAGAAATATAATGCAAGAGCAAAACACCTGAACCCTAGTTCCCCAAAACATCACCAAAAGATCAGACCCTTAAACATCATGGGTTAACTTTTATTTAGGTACATAATTCCCAGCAAAACCGCAGCTACAGGCCAAGCCCAAAACTTTCCCACTCACAGAAACCTAATCTCATGAAGCCAGTACACAAATCAATCATAGAGACCCATACAATAAGTACATGTATATCAAGCTTCAGTATGCCTCAGTGACTCCATTACACAAATCAGTAACTCAGAAACTCGCTAGAAGCCCCCAGTCTAAATTTGAATTGTGTTCCCAGTACCCCTCAACCTCAATGATATGATTGTTGAATTGTCTTTTAAGAACTGCTGATTAATTATTCTGTTTTTATTAAAAGCAATAAGTAATTTTCCTTGATTGTTTGTAAGCTCAAAACTTCTCACAGGATAATGAGAAAATTAAGCCACTGTGACAAAATAATTTATCTTGTGTGTAACCTTTATTCTGTCTATAATCACAATACAAAAACATAGAATGTTAATTAAGTGATTTATTAAAAGTTAATGTATCACTTTTCCAATTATCTCTCTTTGATTATGTGTATTTGAGTGCCAAGAAAATAGGTATAAAAATAAAAACCAGGCACGGGAATGGGGGAGCAGCTATCAGATGCAAAGCAGTCCCATGGCCATAATGATTAAGCTGTCTTCCCTTTTTTATTTATTTTGACTGATTGTTCGCCACCTGTCGGGAAACCCTGGAATTGCAAGTGAGGCTGGACCTCACCTGTGGCAGCTGAGGGTTCCTCGAAGCCACCTGAGAAGATCTAGTCCCTAATTTCAACCCTACAGTTGACCTTTCCTTAATCTGATTCCTCCCACTACCTCACAACAGAGAAGAAGATATCTCAAACCCCCAAAAGGGGGAGCTATGGACTCTCAGGGAGAGAGCTCTGCTCCCTGCTCTTCCAGCCTCCTAGCCCCTGTCCCCTTGTAGTTGCTTAGGCCACTTAGTTATATAAATAATAATGGGCTTCAACTAGTTTGGGAAGGGCCAAAGAAGCTTGGGGTAGCAGAACCTTAGCTTCCCAAGTAATGGATCAGGTAGTGAAATATTAGGGTGACCTCTCCCCATCTTCCTTCTCCCAAGTTACCTGAATTCTTTTATTAAATAGTATAAGCAGTCAGATTCTTGTCAAGTCTATCAATTCAAGATAAAAGAGGATACTCCTTGAACTAGGATTAGATCTCAACAGGAGTATCTGAGGCCATTCCCTCTGTGGCTGAGTCCCATACTGGGGTCCACCTCCAGATCCTTTCTGAGGGAAAGGCATGGAAGACATCCACAAGTGGAGCTGACAGGGGAGAGTGACATCAAATTCCCTCAGCCATTTCCTCAAGGGGCACAATGTGATAACTGACAGCCTATTATCACAGGGGAAAGGGAGAGAGACAGTTACTTCACCCATACTAGCTTGGGCTCCCTCCCACCCTATTCCTGTTCCTATAACCCTCTCAACACTTTACTGATACACCACCAACCACTCCAGGGAATATCCATTTTTACAACAGCAACTTGTGAAGTAGATGCTACAGGTATTGTTATTCTAGCTTTATATATGAGAAAACTTTCTCTTGGAAGGAATGAGTAACTTGCCCATAGTCACATAGTAAGTGGAATATAAACTCCTTTTTATCTGGAGTCCTAACACAATACCTTGCAAATCATAGAGACTTAGATTACAATGTGTCGCTTGTTAGGCCTTCCTGACTTCTAAACCTACCACTATTTCCACTATTCCATCCTGCATCAATATTACTTAGGAAACTTGGAAAAAGTCATTTTCAATCAGTCACTTAGCACTGCAGCCATATCTAATCCAGCCTCCATTTCTTGCCCATTCTGATCACATCAGAAAGAGCTTCAATTAGGTACAAGTAAGTAGGGTTGAATATAGCTTAGGTCTCACTGAATGTTAGTATGATAGAATTATGGAAAAGAAGAGATTGTAGGAACATAGATTTAGAACTGGAAAGTGCCTACAAATACCCTTGCCCAACCCTTTCATCTTATAGATGAGAAAACTGAGGACCAGAGAAGTTAACTAAATATCTTACTCCAAATCTTTCAGGTGGTGTGTGGCAGAATAGGGATCAAATGTGTCTTCTGGCTCCAGATCCAACTTGTGCTCCATTAACCTGGTTTCCCTAATAGATCATCTATTTTCTTATTTAATCTCATTTTAAAGATAAGGAAAAAGAAGCCTGTTGAAGTGAACTAATTTATATTCAAACAGATATTAAACCAATTGTTAAGAATGTTGCAAAGAGAATTCCTAAATGTAGTGGAAGGTTACACACTTTTGTATTTCCTTGATCCTAGGCAACATGAAGGAATTATAGCATAAATTGTTAGTGTTAATGGTGTTTACCACTTCTTTAGCACGTAGACTACTGAATTTATTGTCAAAGTATCCAGATTCAGAACCTGATTCTGCCACTCACTACCCATATCACTTTGGACAAATAATTTTCTGTAAAAAGAGGTTTCAGCCAGTTTTTTCCTATAAGTTTTTTTTCCCCTTTTGCCCTACCCTTAAGCAACTATAGTCTATATCAAGCAATTGGATTTTCAATGTCTACATTTACAGGAAAATCATGTGGGTTCCCTATATTCCCTACACTATTTTCTTTATCAGCATTTCACAGAATAAGAGTTACTGAGTTCAGAGTTTGAAAGGACTTTTCAGAAACATTTATTCCAACCCATACCTGGAAAAGTATCTCCTGAACTATCTAATAAGTGATCATCTAGCCTTTGCTTGAAAAGCTAAAGTGAAAGGGAACCTAGGGCTTCTCTCTCTCATTCTGTCCATACTTTTTTTTCTTGTTTTTCTTTTCTCTTTTTTGTAAAATTATATATGACTCTTTGTAGCTTCCATTTTTTGCTTCTAGTTCTTCCATCTGAGGCCAAGGATAACAAATCTACTTCTTTTCATGTCATAGCCTCACAAATACTTGAAAATAGCCACCCTATCTCCTCCCTTTTCTCTCCACCCCTCCAAACCAATCTTCTCAAGGCTAAACATTCAAATTCCTTCAACCAGCCTTTATGGACTCAAGGCTCTTTGATGGATTTCTGATCTTAGTGTGAATATTCTTCTATTAAAATGAAATACAACCCACCTACCCATATCCTTTCATTCTATATGAGTCTTTCCTTTGTTCTTTATACACTCCACAGATGCTCAACTCAGTTGGCTGAAGGACTTCCTCAAGGGTACCAGAGAAGACCTCTCAGTTTATTTGTGTTTCTTCTTATCAGATCTCATGACAGGCCTATTTTCTTGTCTAATATAAATTGCACCAATGAATTTCCTCTCTTCTTGGGCATGGGTCATCACTGGGAATTCCTGTGATTTACTTGTTGCATTGCTATTTGGGCCACGTGCAACTTTTAATTCGTCACAGTGAGACATCTGAAGATTTATAGCTGCAGAGCATCATGTTGAAAAGATGGCTTTGAAATGAGGGGATGCCCATCAATTGGGGAATGGCTGAACAAATTGTGGTATATGTTGGTGATGGAATACTATTGTGCTAAAAGGAATAATAAAGTGGAGGAATTCCATGGGGACTGGAACGACCTCCAGGAAGTGATGCAGAGTGAGAGGAGCAGAACCAGGAGAACATTGTACACAGAGACTAATACACTGTGGTATAATCGAACGTAATGGACTTCTCCATTAGTGGCGGTGTAATGTCCCTGAACAACTTGCAGGGATCCAGGAGAAAAAAACACTATTCATAAGCAGAGGAAAAACTGTGGGAGTAGAAACACCGAGGAAAAACAACTGCCTGACTACAGCGGTTGAGGGGACATGACAGAGGAGAGACTCTAAACGAACACTCTAATGCAAATATTAACAACATGGCAATGGGCTCGAATGAAGAACACATGTGATACCCAGTGGAATCACGCGTTGGCTACGGGTGGTGGGAGGGAGGAAAAGAAAATTATCTTTGTCTTTAATGAATAATGAATGGAAATGATCAAATAAAATATAAAATTAAAAAAAAAAGAAAAGATGGCTTTGGGAGTGAGAAGCAGCTTGGGCTTATAAGAAGCTCTGCCCATTTGTATGGTGTCATACTATTAAAATGCTTTCTTAAGTGGATAAAGTTTATTATCTATATGAGTTTTCATTATTATAATAAGAGGGGTAGATTCTGCCACTATGTATGTAGTGCCCAAATCTGGAATCATGAGGAACTATTTAATGGCATTTTATTAACATAAGACTGTAAGCTCTAGGGGCAGTTATGGGTTTTTTAAATTGCTCCGTGTCTTGCCAAAGTGCAGCTCAGCTTTCAGATGGTTTAATAAATGCCTTATGATAACCTATGTACATGTCCTTTTAGCTCTAGCTCAGACATCATAAGAGACCTCATAGAGGAAAAGGAGTTTTCAGAAACAAGGTAAGTATTCATAGTCACTTCTCTGAATACTTCAGTGGATCTGTTAAAAGAGTTTTCTTTATCTCTCCCTCTGTCCCTTTATGAGAGAGATTTCTCAATAAGAATCAGTAACTGACAGCCTCTGTGAGCTAGTGGAGAAGGTTCCATTACCTAGGAGACAGAGGAGGAGTTAAGTAAAGGAGCAATTTTTACAGAGTCTTTTGTCTCTGGGTTCCCTAGAGAGAGGAGTCTGTCTCTGTGTCTCTGAGACGGTCAGTTGAGACCAACTGACAGTTGGGGATAGAGAAAACGGATTTAAGGCCTTAACAGCCTGTAAGGAGGTGGTAGGTGATTAATGCTTGTAGATCTGCTTAGGTAGTTAGATAGTGAATATAATTTTAATTAGATAGTATAGAGAACTTAGGCCTGAGCCAGGCAGAAGCACCTGCCCTTGAAGGCAGTTAGATTTAAGGGTTTTTAGAAATCTTTAGTTAGCATTGGGATTTTAGATATAGTTATAAGATTACTCTCGGTTTCCTCCTTTCAATCTCCTATCTGAACTTTCCTGAAAATAAACTAATTGTTTTGTCTGCTCTCCTGACCTTTGTTCAAACTCCTACCAAAACTTTTAACACTCCACAGCTTGGCAAACCAGGTAGGAGTTTGATTCATCTATTGATCTTCTGTTCTTTTCAATATTAGAAAAAGGATAGAAGTGTAACCATGGTGCTTGATATCATAGCACAGTTAGTGTAGGAGGAGGTGCCACTTTACCTTAAATAACTCCCACTACTGGGGACCTTCACTGAGATTTTACATCTTACCATTTTGGATTGTCTCTGGTTAGTATTGCTTATGTGAGAGTATTTGTGCTGTCTGCATTGTTTCAAAGATACCAATTATATCAAGTATTTAGTTTTAATTCTTATTTTTTTAATTTTTTTTAATTTTTAGCAAGAAAAGGAAACAACTGAAAGATAATGGAGACTAGAGTTGCATATCTTAAGGATTTCATCTCTCAATTGATTAAAACTGAACAAAAACAAAATGAAACTATCTCTAAAGTTGCTCAACTTGAAGATAGTATCTCTCAAATGGCTAAAACTATTATGCAACAAAATGAAACTATCTCTTGCTTGACCCAACCTGCCTCTCCTACTGTTTCTAATTCTCCCCCTAAGGCAGCTAAAACCAAAAGAAAGAAGATACAAACCTTAGCCTACTCCCTTTAAGAGAAGTAGTGACTTTTAATCCTAAGAAAGATGGTAACTATTGGGCGTCAAAGACCATTTACCCTTCAGGATATTGAGGGATTTAAGTGAAGCTCCCCTTCTTTTGAGGAGGAGTCTATAGCAGTTATAAAAAAGCTAGAAACAATTTGTAGGCAATTCAGTCCAACCTGGGTTGATTTTGAAAATCTAGATGAATTACTGACTCAAAAGGGAAAAAAGATAAAGTTATCAGACTTATAAATGATGCTAATTGGAGAATGCACTCAGTTTGTTGGCCTTCTATTGACCCTCATTGGGACTTTAACGATCCCCAGGACTGAAAGATTATGTCAGGTTAGGGAGGCAGTACTTACTGCAATGAGAGCTTGTTCTGGTAGAACTGGTACCTGGACAAAAATTGAAAAGTTAAAACAAGAGATAGTAGAAAATCCTTCATCGTTCATGGACAGACTTATAGAACTGGGAGGAAGGTAAATAGACATAGATTTGACCAGAGAAAGACATATTAGACAATAGAGAAGGCAGTTTGCAAAAAATTGTTGCAAGGTTATCAGGGACTATTTCAAAACCAGTTGTCCTAACTGGATGAATATGGAACTTGATGAATGAAGGAGAGTGGAAATATATGTATATAATGGTCATAATAAAATGAAAGATCCCAATGATCGTGACTTAGTAGATCTATTAAGAAAGGAGATAAAAGTATTAAAGGGAAAAAATGATAAATTTGAAAAGGGAGATCCTTTGAAAAGGAAAGTTTTGGGGTATCAATGAGTCTCATGCGAGAATATACAAACTAGAGATCAACTTGTTACTTAAGCGGAAAAAGGGGACACTGATAAATTGTAGGTGCTAGAATCAAATGTTCAGTAATTTTAGAAATAATGCTGGGAACTTTATGAATAACTATTCTAGGAACAACAACAATGTTAGAAATAATAATAATAAATGCAACCTTCTCAGATCACAGTGCAATGAAAATAATAATAAGGGTATAAAGAGAGGTAAATAAAAAATTAATTGGAAATTAAACAATATAATTCTCCAAAATGGGTTAGTTAAAGAACAAATCATAGAAACAATAATTTCATTGAAGAAAATGACAGTGATGAGACATTCTTTCAAAATCTATGGGATGTAGTCAAAGCAGTACTCGGGAGGAAATTTATATCCTTGAATTCATAGATTAACAAAGTAGGGAGGGCAGAGGTCAATGAATTTATTGGGCATGCAAATTAAAAAACTAGAAAGTCAACAAATTAAAAATCCTCAAATGCAAACTAAATTAGAGATCCTAAAAATCAAAGGAGAAATTAATAAAATTGAAAGTCAAAGAACTATTGATTTAATAAATAAGACTAGAAGCTGGCACTTTGAAAAAAAAAACAAATAAAATAGACAAAGTACTGGTCAATCTAATTTAAAAAAGGAAAGAAGAAAACCAAATTGATAGTATCCAAGATGAAAAGGGAGACCTCACCTCTAATGAAGAGGAAATTAAGGCAATCATTAAAACCTATTATGCCCAATTATATGGCAATAAATATGGCAATCTAGGTGATATGGATGACTATTTACAAAAATATAAATTGCCCCGATTAATAGAGGAAGAAATAGAATACTTAACCCCATATCAGAAAAAGAAATTGAACAAGCCATCAAAGAACTTCATAAGAAAAAATCCCTAGGACCAGATGGATTCACAAGTGAATTCTATCAAACATTCAAAGAACAATTAATTCCTATATTATACAAACTATTTGACAGAATAAGCTAAGAAGGAGTTCTACCAAATTCCTTTTATGACACAAATATGGTACTGATTCCAAAGCCAGGCAGGTCAAAAACAGAGAAAGAAAACTACAAACCTATCTCCCTAAATGAACATAGATGCAAAAATCTTAACTAGGATACTAGCAAAAAGACTCCAGCAAGTGATCAAAAACGCTATTCATTATGACCAGGTAGGATTTATACCAGGAATGTAAGGATGGTTCAATATTAGGAAAACCATCCACATAATTGACCATATTAACAAGCAAACCAATAAAAATCACATGATTATTTTAATAGATACAGAAAAAGCCTTTGACAAAATACAACACTCATTCCTATTGGAAACACTAGAAAGCATAGGGATAGAAGGGCCTTTCCTAAAGATAACAAACAGTATATATCTAAAACCATCAGCAAACATCATTTGCAATGGGGATAAACTAGAAGCCTTCCCAATAAGATCAGTAGTGAAACAAGGATGCCCATTATCACCTCTATTATTTAACATTGCACTAGAAACCCTAGCAGTAGCAATTAGAGAAGGAAAAAAAATTGAAGGTATTAAAATAGGCAATGAGGAGACCAAGCTACCACTCTTTGCAGATAATATGATGGTCTATTTAAAGAATCTTAGAGAATCAACTAAAAAGCTAGTTGAAATAATCATCAATTTTAGAAAAGTTGCAGGATACAAAATAAACCTGCATAAGTCATCAGCATTTCTATATATCTCTAACACATCTCAGCAGCAAGAATTAGAAAGAGAAATTCCATTTAAAATCACCCTAGACAATATAAAATACTTAGGAATCTATCTGCCAAGACAAACACAGGAACTATATGAACACAACTTCAAAACACTCTCCACACAATTAAAACTAGATCTAAACAATTGGAAAAACTTTGATTGCTCATGGGTAGGAAGAGCTAACATAATAAAAATGACAATCCTACCCAAATTAATTTACTTATTTAGTGCCATACCCATTGAACTACCAAAAAACTTTTTTACTGTATTAGAAAAAACCATAACAAAATTCATTTGGAAGAACAAAAGACCAAGGAAATCCAGGGAAATAATGAAAAAAATGCAAAGGAAGGTGGCCATGCAGTCCCAGATCTCAAACTATACTATAAAGCAGTGGTCATCCAAACAATGTGGTACTGACTAAGAGACAAAAAGGAGGATCAGAGGAATAGACTTGGGGTAAGTGACCTCAGCAAGACAGTCTATGATAAACCCAAAGATCCCAGCTTTTGGGACCAAAACCCACTATTTGATAAAAACTGCTGGGAAAATTGGAAGACAGTATGGGAGAGATTAGGTTTGGATCAACATCTCACACCCTACACCAAGATAAACTCAGAATGGGTGAATGACTTGAATATAAAGAAGGAAACTATAAGCAAATTAGGTGATCGCAGAATAGCATACATGTCAAATCTTTGGGAAAGGAAAGATTTTAAGACCCAGCAAGAGTTAGAAAAAAATCACAAAATGTTAAAGAAGTAATTTTGATTACATCAAATTAAAAAGTTTTTGTAGAAACAAAACCAATGGGACGAAAATTAGAAGGGAAGCAACAAATTGGGAAAAATCTTCAGAACAAAAACCTCTGACAAAGGTCTAATTACTCAAATTTATAAAGAGCTAAATCAATTGTACAAAAATTCAAGCCATTTTCCAGTTGATAAATGGGCAAAGGACATGGCAGTTTTCAGCCAAAGAAATCAAAACTACAATAAGCACATGAAAAATTTGTGTTCTTATTCTTTCATAATCAGAGAGATGCAAATCAAAACAACTCTGAGTTATCACCTCACACCTAGCAGATTGGCTAACATGACAGCAAAGGAAAGTAATGAATGCTGGAGGGGATGTGGTAAAGTTGGGACATTAATGCACTGCTGGTGTTGTGAATTAATCCAACCATTCTGGAGGGCAATTTGGAACTATGCCTAAAGGGCGCTAAAAGGCTGTCTGCCCTTTGATCCAGCCATAGCACTGCTGGGTTTGTACCCCCAAGAGATAATAAGGAAAAACATGTATGTACAAAAATATTCATAGCTGCACTCTTTGTGTTGGCAAAAAAATTGGAAAATATGGGGCTGCCCTTCAGTTGGGGAATGACTGAACAAATTGTGGTATATGTTGGTGACTATTGTGCTCAAAGGAATAATAAAGTGGAGGAATTCCATGGGAACTGGAACAACCTCCAGGAAGTGATACAGAGCGAAAGGAGCAGAACCAGGAGAATATTGTACACAGAGACGGATACACTGTGGTACAATCGAATGTAATAGACTTCCCATTAGTGGCAATGCAGTGATCCTGAACAACTGGGAGGGATCTATGAGAAAGAACACTATCCACATTCAGAGGAAAAACTATGGTAGTAGAAACACAGAAGAAAAACAACTGCTTGATCACATGGGTCGATGGGGATATGATTTGGGATGTAGACTCTAAATGATCATCCTAGTGCAAACATCAACATGGAAATAGGTTCTGATCAAGGACACATGTAAAACCCAGTGGAATTGTGCATTGGCTATGGGAAGGGTTGGGAAAAGGGAAGGGAGGGAAAGAATATGATTCTTGTAACCAAGGAATAATGTTCTAAATTGACTAAATAAAATTTTCCAGAAAAAATTGCATGCTAAAACACAGTACCAGATGGGTTAAAAAAAAACAAAATAATAACAACAACATAAGCAATTTCAGAAATAACAATTATGGGAATGATAGAAGCAATAACCAAAATGAGGCAAAGGACTTGTTATAATATATCTGTAATGGGGCACATCCACACAATAGCCAAAATGTAAATACTCAATAAGAGTAATCTAAGAGGAGTGCACATGGACCTTTATGAATGTTTGACAGGGGAGAAGGGTCTCTGGAATCAGAGTAAAACATTTGATTTTCAAGATACAGATATAATAACACCAGTCATACCAGTCCATTCTCCCCTCGATGGACCCTAACTGTCAAAACTGCTCCTTCATTTAACTCCTCCTCCATCTCCTAGGTAATGGAACCTTCCCCACTTCCTCACTGAGGCTGTCAGTTGAACTGACTTATTGAGAAATCTCCCTCTTAAAGGGACAGAGGGACAGTATTCCTCCTGAGATCCTTTGGGAGAGTATTCTCCCAAATGGATCTTACAAACAAATCTATCTTATAGTCTATATTCAGAACAGGGAGAAAGAAAGAGAGAAAGAAAGCAAAGCAAAGCAAATCTTGCAACATGCAAGTCTCAAATTATATACAATTATAAATATTTACAGTTACAGCATCACAATTCTTACTGTAGTATACAGCAATAAGAACCTATTCTTATTATACTGTACAGAAATAAGAACCTAAAGATATCAATCCAAATTCACCTCGTAGTTACTATGTACAAAAATAATAAATAAACAAGAACCTTATATACACATTGGTAGGAGTTTGAACAAAGATCAGGAGAGCAGTTTGGTAAAACACAAAACAATTAGGTTACTCCAAGGAAAGGTTCAGATAGGAAATAGAAAGGAGGAAAGTGAGAGTATAACTTATACTCATAACTAGCTAAATCCAAAACCTACCTAAACATTTCTAAAAAACCCTAATCTATGTGCCTTTGAGGGAAGTTTCTTCTGCCTGAGCCAGGCTGAGGCCTAACTTCTCTACACTGTACCTAAAATTTTATTTTGCTAACTAACTCCCTAAGTTAATTGATAAACATTAATCACCTACCATCTCCTGACAGGCTGTTAAGGCTTTAAATCCTCATTAAATACCTTATTAATGGCATTTTATTAACATAAGATTATAAGCCCTAGGAGCAGTTATGAGTTTTTTAAGTTGCTCTGTGCCTTGCCAATCAAAGTGCAGCTTTCAAATGATTTAATAAATGCCTTATGATAATCTATGTACATGTCTTTTTAGCTCCAGCTCAGACATCATAAGAGATCTTATAGAGGAAAATGAGTTTTCAGAAAGAAGGTAAGTATTCATAGTCACTTATCTGGATACTTCAGTGAATCCATTATCTCATTGTTATGGGTTTTCTTTTTTCAGTGCATATCACACCCTATCTTGCTTTTTCATGCTGTGCTTCTTTGGTTACTGCCCTACTATAAAATCTTCTATCCAATGTACTACCTCCTTTGACATTGAATGGGTACCAATACAATCTGTAAGCTTTTGTTAATCCTTTTCTTCCAAGATGTAGACTAGCTAGCCTTATTTTCTAATCAGCTATCAGTAATGAGTTGTCAATTAACTAAGTAATTAGAGATTCTGAATAAGTAGGAATAAGTAATAGGGTTGGATAAATGTTTGTTCCTGGTACAGGGATCCTTTAAATTCAGACAATGAAATCCTCAAGAGATGATGGGAAAAGAATTCGAAGATTCCCCTAGCTGGGGAGGTTAGGAATTTCTATTCACTCTTTGAGTTTGTTGTTGAAGGGTGGATGGTTGGAATTTCCTCTGGAAATCTTAAATTGTTCTGGAAAACATCTTGAGAGCCTAGAAGAATTGGACAGAGATTAATCTGACAGAGTGAGAGAGAAGCTCAGGCTGTTCCCTAATTATAACAGAGAGGGCAGAAGAGAGCTTGATTTCTTTGAAACCTGCACTGTCTGTGATCCTGTCTTAGTTTGGAGAGTGGAGAGAGGGACAGAGAAGGCTGAATTGATTATTTGAAGATATAATATAAGGATATTTATAAATAGAGTATATTACATAGATAGAAATATATTTTAGATAAAGGAGTTTTAGGATAGGCCTGGTTTCCAGGCAGAAGATATTCCTCATGGAGTTTTATTTGGGGTTTTGGGGTTTTAGTTAGTTAGAATTTAGTTAGAATTCTTTAGCTTAGGGAAATATATATATATTTCATACTTTTCCTTTCCCTTTCATTGCATTCTTTTAATTACAATAAATAGGGGTTTTCTATAACCAGTCTAAATTTGGTTTCTTCAATTGCCAAATCCAGCCATTTCTCCAAATCTCATCACCTGGATATCCTTAAACCTAATATCTATTAACAACTATTGACACAATACCAATTAATATCAGTGTTTATATTCCCTATAACATAACTTCTGATGACATTTTACAAAGGAATTGATTCGGGTCCCAGTAGAAATCTATGTCCATTTTCCAAAAACAAGCCTAGTTAAACACAGAGAAACTTAGCACCAGTAGGCTAGCCACTTAGTGATAGTCTTGATCAATGGCAACTCATGAAATATAATCACAGCTTTCAAAATTAATTGATACCATGAACATTTGAACAAGTAAATTATGCCCATCATAGGGGCTAGACTTCTTGTTTTTGTGTTTTTATTTCTAATACCTAGCACAATGCTACTTCAATTAAATGTTACCAGTTTACACTCATTTTTTATGTGTTTTGGCCCAGCAGTGGAACCTCAGAGCTAGGATAGCCTGATTAATGAAAGAAGGCCAGGTTCTTGTTCAGGCTCCAGGCAGATGATCATGTATACATTACCACAAGCTGCTCAAAGAGGGAAAACTAAACATATTTTTAAATTTTCATAAAAGCTCTTTCCCAATCTTACTCCTATCTTTTTGCTTGAGTGGATACACAGCAGAGCAGCCAAGAGCTGTCTTTGGAGAGTAAAAAGAGAATTTATTGTACACCTCCTGTATGCAGAGGAGTATGCTAGATGCTATGTTAAATGTTTTGTTGTTGAGACTCTGAATGTTTATATAGGTGGTTGCCAGGGATTTAATTTCTAAATCCCAAAATGAATTACTAAAGTAAAAGGAATTTATGGTAGTTTATTTACAATAGAAAGAAGATATTAAGGAATTAGAGAGAGAAAACTCTGCCTTCTTCTGATACCAGTTAAAATTTCTAAAGCCCCAGCCAGAGGAAAAGAAAAGCAAGGTCACGAAGTCAGCCTTTCATTCACCAATGGTGACAGTCTAAAAAGAAGTCTGGGTGTCTGTCTTCCAGTAGCTCCTCAAGGGTCTGTCTTCCAGTCTCCTCTCTGAGTCAGAGCCTCCAACTCAAAACTCGAATAGAATCGAATATATCTCGAATCCCCGAATCCGAATGTCTGAATCTTCCAGCCCTTTCGTCCTCTTTTTAGAGATCTTTTTCTCTTGTGTCACCCCCCCTAAATTTCACTTCTATCAATCATAGCAGATGTTCTCACCTTCTTTGGTTATATTATATCTTTTTGGGTTACTTATGTAGCTACTTAACACCTTTTTTGGTTAGTTCACCTTTTGTAGTTACTAACACCTTTTTATGGTTAAAATGGGTAGATGTACTTCAAATACTAAGTTATCACCTTTTGTAGATTAAAATCTAAAAATAGATTGTGTATTACAATTCTAGCTTCACTATCAAGGAAGAGCTAAGTATCTTCATTGTTACAATCAGGAGATTACAATTTTATCTTCACAATAAAGGAAGAGCTAAGTACCTTCATTGTTACAATCAGGAGATAGCTAACAAAATGCAGTCTTCACAATGCTATTTGGGATTCAGAGTTTAAAAAATTCAGCAAGAAGCTAACAGCTTAACTCAAGATTGGATATTACAGGTTTCATAATTAGCTTATGAATTGCCAGAATTTTGACCACTCTGCTAGAATTGATCATGTAGCATGATTAGTCATGCTAATATATTTACCATTCATCAGACAGTCCATATATTTTTCTTTTGCATATGTAATTTTTTCTGCTGATAATGACCCTGCTGGTTTCTTTGTACATTCAAATCCTGTCATCTTGTTGAAAACCGATTGACTCCTCATTCTCCATAAAAATTTTCCAGTTTTGTATAACCTACAATGTTGCTCTCTTCTCTAAACTTGTCTCTCTCATTTTCTGCTTTACTGACTTGGCAACTAACCACGCACTACCTTGTGTTTCTATTCAAATTATTTTCTTTTCTGTCATTTTTCTGGTATCATTTAGCTTTTGGGGTTTTATATATTATCTCCTGTTAGTAATTTTCTTAACTACAGTGATCACATCTTAATTCTTTGTATTTGCTGCCATCCTTGTACAGATTAGTCATATAGTCCTAGACTCTAGTGAATACTTATTTGCTTATTTTGTTTTCATAATCATATAAAGTTTTGAGGGTCATAATTATTCAGAAGTTCTTCACATACTAGAGTATTATCTAGCACAATTTAGGCTATTAAAACCTCTGTCCCCTAAGGTATAACTTAACTCTGGTATAACTTAACAAATGGAAATAGAAAAACTCTGATTGACTACTTTCTAATGAAAAAAGAATTAGCTCACAAATAGCTATCTCAAATTATGGGGCAAATCTGAAATGGAACTTAAATCACATATTTTAAATATTACTCTTAGAACATAATAAAGCAATTCCATTTTACCACATTCTACTAATTCCTTAGCTATTTAGCTTTCAGAGCAGTTACATTGTCCCAAATAAGGTAACATTTCCTCAAGCAAAGAAGAAGTTGGCTCCCACAGTACAAATGCTTATCTTAGGGCAGTACATGTTGGTTTGGCTTCGGGTTTCTTGGGTCTAAGGTAGATGTACTTGCATTTTAAAAACAATAAGAATTAAAGTAAAAAATCTATCAAGTTTATATAATAAGTTAAAAAGATTGCCATTTTACTATACTGTCAACTGCAATGCTTTTCTATTACATGAGGGAACACATAAGACTCTACAGATTGTACTTATATTATGGACAATTTCAGGAACCATAGAATGAATAGAAATTACTATTTGCCTTTGAAATGTTGCTCTTACCATTTTGTTTTAGAAGTCTACTAGATATTAAATTAGAAAAGATACATTTTATTAGCCTATCTACTTTATTGACTTTTGATTTTTAGTTATTAATGGCAAATAATTTGTTCATTTTTTTTAAGAAGACATGTTTATAATTTTGCTATCCTGAAAGAGTCCCCCAAAGTGATCTGGGTTTATGTACTATTTGTAACTTTTCTAGCTAATAATAGTTTTTTTAAGGAATGGACTGTTTGTCTATTCTGTTTTTTCATTGTATATCTATTTGTCTATTCATATCTATCTGTCTCTGTTGCCACCTTGAAAAAGCTTTCTACACCCATTGATGCAATTTTCTCTCTCTTTACCCCTTCTCAAACAATTGCAGTTATAGTTTCTTATCTCCTCCTTCTATTGAAACTGCTTTCTCTAAAGTTACCAGTGATTTCATATTTGTTAAATCCACTGACCTTTTTCTAAATCTTCATTTTTCTTAACCTCTCTGCAGTATTTAATTATACTGACTGTCCATCCCTCCTGGATATTCTCTTCTCTTTCTTTATTCTCCTAGTCTTGTTTTCTCTTTCTTCCTTACTTTGCTGAATCCACATCTATTCTTTGCCTTCTAACTCTAGATATACGTGTAGACCCTGCCCTCAGTTCTCCTTTTTTTCCATACTATCTCACTTGGTCACCTCACATAAGCTCCCAAGGGTTCAATTATTGTTGTTACACAGGCTCTCTTCTTCCTCTCTCTCTGTCTCTGTCTGTCTGTCTCTTTCCCCGCCATCCTCCTCTCTCCTCACTTTATTCAAATTTAATCTGTCCATAACAAAACAATATCCCCCCCAACTTGCCCTTCTTCCTAACTTCCTTATTTCTGTTAAGAGCCCATTGTTCTAGTCACCCATGTTTCATACCTTCAAAGTCATCTTTACCTCTTCACTCTCCCTGACCCTATACATTAAAGCAATTGACAAATCTCATAGATTCTACTTCCAAAACATCTAGCCCCAGTCCCCTTCACCACCCTGCTTCTGGCTCTCATCACCTCTTAACCATGTTGTTGTAATAACTTCCTGACTCTTCTCTGTCTCGTGACTCTACCTCTGGAATAATATTTTTGAAGCAGGTTCTAATCCATCACTCCCCTGCTAAATAAACTTGAATAGCTCTCCTTTGTCTTTAGCAACAAGTCAAGGCTCCTGTTGGGCTTTATAACCCTTCATAATTTGGGTGCAGCCTCATTAGATAGCATGTCTTTTAGTGAACTCTGGTTCTACTTAACTGATTGCTCTTCTTCACATACAGTATTCCATCTCTTATCTCCATGCATACGCACTAGCCTGGACTATATTTCTTTTCTACCTCCTTATCTTATAATACTGCGTTTCCTTCAACATTCATCTCAAAAACCACCTACTCCATGAATCCTTTCCATAATCCCCCTTGCCAACTGCTAGTTTTCTGATCCCGTTGTCCATATTTATTTGTATTGAATTACCGTGTACTGTATTTATTTTGAATATACCTAAACATATACATATTATCTACTCAAATAGAATGTAAGCTCTTTGGGGATAGCAATTGTTTCATCTTTGTCTTTGTATCCCTTGGTCATTTATACTTTTGATTCTTCACAGATGATGCTGTTCCATATCTTATAGCTACATAACATCACTATAAAAAAGAATTGGTATTAAGAGAGGCTTTCTGAAATCATTGGAAATGTGGCAGAATTTCCTAAATATAAACTAAGCTAATCTCTTGCTCATATTCAGTGTTGTGTCAGGCCCTGCTGATATGATTGCAACCCAGCCTTCTACCTCATCCATCCAAGATCTATATATTGATGGATTAACTTGAGAAAAACCGACTGTGTGCAGGCTACATACATTTTCCCTCTCTTCTGTTTTTTGCATTGTGGATAATTAGATCCATCTTTTGGTGAGAAGAGTGCTTAACTGTGGTATGCAAAGGCTAGATGAACTTTCTACACTTTAGAAGTATTAAGTGATTTTTAATTGCATTTCTCTACCAATGAGAGCCTTTTGAGAAATGTTCATGGAAATGCATTGCAGAATGCTCTCCAGCGCTCAAGGAGCAGAACTCATAGCTCTGAAGCAAGCTTGTATAATTGCCAAGGATAAAAAGGCAACAATTTATACAGATTCTAGATATGCTTTTGGCATTTGTCACTCAGTCGGAATGTTATGGCTCCAGAGAGGATTCTTAACCTCAGCTGGAAAATCTATAGCTAATGCAGAAATTATTAATGAAGTTCTTTCTGCTCTCTAGCTTCCTGAAGCCCTAGCTGTAGTTCATTGTTCTGCCCATACAGGTGGCTCTGACCCTGTCTCTAGAGGAAATGATCGAGCAGATGCCGCTGCAAAGCTAGCAGCCATAGAAGGGCCTGAATTAATTTTAACATTAACAACTACTAATGATTTAAATTTACCACTTTCCTATAATGAAAAGGAAGTGGAAAAATGGAAACAAAAATTCAAAGCAAAACAAATTAATGGAGTATGGGTGTCATCTGAAGGAAAACCCCTGCTCCCTAGAAGTTTCTATAACCAAATTTGCCAATCTATTCATAAAAATGGTCATTTTGGCACCCAGGGCATCGTGGACTCTGTTAAGAAAGTATGGATAGCCCCTGGTATAACTACCATAGCCTCTAAAGTATGTTCAGCCTGCTCTACCTGCCAGGCATATAACCAACATGCATTTCATGGAAAAGCCTTTGGTGGACGTCCTCTGGCTTACACACCTTTTGAACATCTACAGATAGATTTCATAACGATGCCAAAGGCTGGACATTATAAATTTTGTCTAGTAATTGTAGATCAACTAACCAGATGGCCGGAAGCATTTCCTGCGACCTGAGCCACGGCGGATTTTGTTGCAAAGATACTTTTCAAGGAAATTATTCCTCGTTTTGGCCTGCCAGCATGTATTGATTCCGATAAGGGGAGTCATTTTACTGATTCTGTTCTAAATCAGATATATTCTTGCTTGGGAATAACTCCAAAATTCCATGTTCCATATCATCCCCAGAGCTCAGGCCAAGTAGAGAGGATGAACAAAGAACTTAAAACTATGATTGGCAAATTATGCACTGAGATCCATTTAAAATGGCCTGAAATTCTCCCTCTGACCCTATTTTTTCTTAGAAGCAGGCCTAGAGGAGACTTACATATTTCACCATTTGAGATGCTTTTTGGACATCCGCCTATACAGGCTAAGCCTTTCACCCCAGCATATACCTCACTATTAGGGGGAGATATTACTATTGCTTCCTATATACAGGAGTTACAGCACAAACTACGTGAACTTCATGAATCCGGAGCTGCAGTACAAGCTGGACCACTAGACTTTTCTCTGCATGACCTGAATCCAGGAGATAAAGTTTATATTAAGAATTTCAAGAGTACTGGAGCAACTCAACCTTCATGGGAAGGACCATTCCAAATATTGTTAACTACTCCAACATCCATAAAGATTGGAGAAAAGGACTCTTGGATTCACTGCTCACATGTGAAGAAAGCATCTTCTGCTGAGACTGATTGTCTGAAACCTATCACATGCATTGGAGATAATAATCCTTAGACAAGTGGATGCTGTTTTGTTTTTTTTTTGAGAACACATTGAATTACTGATTTTTTCCTTATTTTTATTTCTTTTCTTTATTTTGATTAGAATATTTGATTTTTTCTCATTTTTGTACTGAAGGTACACATAATTAATATTAATATTTTTCCTGCAGTAATAGAAGTTAATATATATTCTTGCTATAATATCAATATATACCTAAAAGCTTTAAACTATGGGAACCTGCCATTTATTGATAAAATATTATAGGACTGTGATTAATGTTTATGTATGATTCCAGAAAAAGGGACAAAAAACAAGGAGCACAGACTTAACCTGAATAGTGCCAAAAAGAGCACACATGAAATACTAATGTGAGACTCGAGGTTGCAGCGTTTGACATATGTTAAGTCGTAGGACTTCCTTGTATTTACACTGTTTACGAAGTACTCATACAAGTACAAAGTTTGACTATCATGCTGGCTCCCTATATCCCTGAGAATGGCAAAAAAATCAGACGAGGGAATGACATTTCCTCATCAAAATAGAATTCTAATTCTTCTCTTCTTACATTATGGCAACTTCCTGTAGTCTTGGCTGCAAATGGCTAAATGACATATTACGGCATTCTGTCCTACAGACTTGTGGGATAGAAATTACTTTATATTGGACCTATACAAGGGCCTATTTTGAATTTTTCCTTATGTTTTTGATTATTTTTCTCTTCTTTTGATAATTGACTCATACACCCCCATAACTCAATATTGGATTCTAAGTTGAACTGAATGTTTTTTAACACCTACTTCAGGGGGATTGTATTTTAATTTAAAATCTAAGAATTTTCAAATTTTGAATTTTTTGTTTGAGATTGTATTTTTATAAAAATCCAAGAATTTTGATTTTTTGTTTAAGATTGTACTTTTATAAAAATTCAAGATTTTGATTTTGTTCGAGAAAAGATCTTCAAGAAAGAAGCTTGAAACTTTTATATCCAAAGAATGAACTGTTGCAGAAAGATGCCAAAAACCTACACTTCATGAACTTTGTATATGATTGATTGAACTGAACTTTGACTGAACATTTATTGTAAATGTACACATTTATGCCAAAAGGGACTGCCCCTAATTTGGCTTTCTGTCAATGCGCCTAGCAAAACATTGGTTTTGCTTTCTTTTCTTTTCTATTTCCTCCCTCGCTATTCTAATTCCTCTTAGAAAATTGAATATCGTGTATATCTATAGTTAGAAGTGCATTTAGGATTACAAATTGATTATGTTAAATGATCAATGGGGAGACTAGTCTCCCAATGATCATCAGGGGTGATTGTAAACCTTAAAATTTCACAGACTTATTAATGTTAAAAATTTTACTCCACATTGAGGAATCCTCCAATTTCCTACTTGAAATAATTCCCTGCCAGATAGTGAGAACTCTACTTGAATGTGAAAACTCCTTGCTATGGGAGTATCCCTACTCCTCCCCTACTTAAGACTGCTTTAGGGGAGAAAACTCCTTGCAATGGGAGGACCTCTACTCCACCCGTACTTAAGACTGCTTTTGGAGGATCTCTGATGAGGATCGCTTGGGAAGAATCTCTTGAGAGAGGCTCTGGAGAAGGGAAGCTCTTGGAGGACAATCTCTAAGGAGGTCTTGCTGGAGCTCCTCTGAGGGGACTCTGTCCCTCTGGAGGCTCTGGAGAGAGGCCCTTTGGAACAGTCTCTGGCTGGAAGGCTCTTTAAGGAGGACTCTGGCTGGAACTCTCTCTGGTGAAGTCAGCTGAGATGGAGCTGGCCTGGTGTCACTAGAATCCTTGCTTAGACAGACCTTGTGGTGAGTGTTAAAAGACTGACTGACTGATCTCTCTCTCTTAAGACTCAGGCCTAGGCCATGTTGGCTTAAGGCCCTTCATGCTTATTTCCTTTTTCTCTCTTTCTCTCTTTTCTTTAATTCCACATTTGTATTAATTAAAGTCTATAAAACCCAGTTGACTTGGGTATTTGAATAATTGGGAATATTTCCCTGGTGACCACCTTATATGATTTAAAAACCAAGACACCGTAGTGAAACATATTTTCTGCGGTCAAATTTACTCACCCTCTCTTATATCTATCACAATTTATATCTTCCACCATTTTAACTCACTACAGTTTACAACATCACCCTTTTAACTGTTACAGTTTAAGGCCTTCAACCATTTTAAATCTAACAGTAGCTAAAGATAAGCCAAGGCCAAGAGAGGCTCACTGAGTTGTCTAAGACCTCATACATAGTGAATGACAGAGTCAACACTGGGAACCAGGTTTGATCCATAAGGCAGGGTGCTTTCACTTAGGACTTGAAGTCATAAGACCTGGTTCTAATTCTTGGCAGTTTTTAACTTATTAGGTCTTGTTAGTGTGGCTCTAAATGAGTTTCTTTCTATTCTGACTCTAAATGTATGGTCCTGTGAGCCACATACCAATGTGGAATGGCAGTTATTCTACAGTTCGTAGAATCTTAGGAATTGTCTGAGATACTGAGAGGTTAAATGACTTGATTAGGGCTGCACAGTGATAACTAACATTTATAAAGTGTGTTATGTGTGCTAGCGTTAGCTAAGCACTTTTACAATTATTATTTCATTTGATTTTTACCGCAGTCTGGGGAGGTAAAGTGCTATTGTTAACTCCATTTTATAGTTGAGGCAAACAGAGATTATCTGATGCCTGAGACAGCATAGCTTGTAAATGTCTCAGGCTGGATTCGAAGGTAGGTCTTCCTGACTCTAGGCTTAGTACACTTCACTGTGCCACCTGTCATCCAGTATGTGTCAGAAGTATGGCCTGAACCCAGGTCTTTCTGATTTTCTCTAAACACCATGCTACCTCTAAGTGAAACTGAAGTCTCTAAACAAAAGGAACTTTTATAGCATGTCCTTTTTTAGTTTATACTACAATTTCAGTAAGGAATCAACAGACTGCTTTGTCTAAGTTTGGTAATAGAATTATTGCACTATTTAAATAGATAATATTAAATATATAATTGAACCAGTTGGTGACTGGTTAGAATGACACAAATGGAATGAATATAGGGGAGCTGACATGCCAGTACTCTGTAAAAACATTGACATTTTTATTCACAGAGAGCCAATTTTAAGGACTCTGGTTTAAAGCTTATAATGTATTTTAGAAATCTTATGACTTTAAATTGCATTTTCCTAAGTGCTTTTTCATTGGCATGGTGCCCTTATATAAATCACCATACTACTAGACAGACTGAGACAGTTTTTTTTTATTTTACTTCTCTTTGCCTGGGATTTATTGGTGAAACATATAAAGAAATTAAACACCAAAAAAAAAAATCTCCATTTGTTTTCCAAGTTGTTCCTGCATCTTGCTGCTCAAGTTGGCCTCTCATCTTGTTGCCGAAGTTGTTGCATTTTTGTCCCCAGTACACTTTTGTTGGCTCCACATTTCTCATTCAAGCAAAAAGGAGTTTTGGGGTAGGTTGGGGATGGGGTGGCAAATCAGTTTGCCTCTGTGCCCCAGAGTCATTCTAAGGCAGACTGAAGTTTTAATTCTCTCTCTGAATGATGCTAAGAAATCTCAGCCAAAACTCTTAAACCCTAACCCTAACCCTAACTATCACCAATGAATTCAAAGCACTTGGCCCAGAAGAACTTATCCTGGGGTACTAAAGGAACTAGTGGATATTATTGCTGAAGTATCATCATTGATATCTGAAAGATCACAGAGCATGGGAGAGGCTTTGCGTGAGAGCATCAGAGAAAGACATACATAATTCTTATTTTCAAAAGAATAGTGAAATCTCCAGACTTCAAGCCAGTAATCTGGATGTTGTTGATTACTAGCAAAATTCTAGGGATGAAATGGGGGTGGTTAGCATAGAGAATACTCAGAAGACACATAAGAGCTATCTTTAAGCCTCTGAAGGGCTAGAATGAGGAAGATGGATTAGATTTGTTCTTTTTTATCCCAGAGGACAGAACAAGGAAGAATGCATGGAAAACACGTTTAAGCTTCATGTGAGGAAAATCTTCTTAACAGCTGTCCAAAAGTGAAATTGACCATTTTGATGGATGGTGTGGGCCTTGGAGGTCTTTAAGCAGAGGTTGAATAATCAAGACTTTTGGAGTATATTATGATAGATATATCTTTCAGGAAGGAGTTAGACTAGACGACCACTAAAATCCTTTCTAACTTTAAAATTTGGAGATTACTGAATGTCTAGAAAAGGAGCTAGTATTCACAGAGACCTTACTTAGCATGACTTCGTTAAATACAGGTATTGTCAAACTCAATTTGTTTTCTTTTTTTACATAATTGCTAACTGATAATTAATCCTAATTATCCTAAACTGAAAATTAAGAAGAATGTCTAAAATGTTTATTTAAATTTTTTCAAATTTTAATTTAAATTTTAACAAGGTAAAGTATGTCATTCTATTCTCATAGACAAAGATAGATGTGGTTTATATAATAGTACAGTTATATGGATTCTGAACTATGGGAATGGTTGGACTCAAAGATTAATCATTAAGGGTTCAATATCAGTTGGAAAGAGGTCTAGTAGAATTCCTCAGGATCTAAATTTGGCCCCATGCTGTTTAACGTTTTTATCAATGTCTTGGATAAAAGGAAGATGATAAAAAAATCTAGAAGATTAGTGGTGTCTTGCAGTAGTAAGAAATTTTGCAAAAGGGCAGGATTTGTGGAGAAAGATAAATAATTTTTGAATTGTTTAATATGAGGTTCCTAAAGAGCATCCAGTTCTAAGGATCTAATAGGAAGTTGAACAAAAGAGAGTGTCTGGGGCTTGATAAACTGATCTAGGAATCATTCTCATAAACATGGTAATTGAGAAACCATGGAAAGTGATGATCACTAAGAGGATGTAGGGAGAAAAGAGAAGATAGCCTAGGACAAAGCCTTAAGGAACATCCATAATTAGTGAGCATGGCGTGGATGGTAAAGATTCAGCAAAGGAGACTGAGAAGGGGTGGTCAGATAGGTAGGAGGAAAACCAAGAAAGAGCAGTTACAAAAAGCTAGAGAGGAAAGAGTATCGTGTATTCAAAAGTTGATTTTACAAGTGAGAGATAAGAGAGCCATGCTTTGATATATTTGTAGAGGAAAGATGGGTTGTTTATTGGACTGCAAGCTCAGGGTGACATGCTATGGTGAACAGAATAGGTATTGAAGTGTTGGGGTGCATTGAGATGCAGAACTTACAGAAATAAAGATGATAATCCTATAGCATAGTCCTGTTACTACCCTGGATCATATCTCTGATGCTCCCCATCCTTTCTCTCATTAGTCAGTTTTTCCCAGAACCTCCATTTTGTGGGAGGTCCAGGTAGCTTTCATTGCCTTTCCTGATGCTGCTTCTGACTCTCTGGACTTCACCAGCTGCATGTGGGCACCTTCCCTATTCTCCTACCACCTGTTTTTTAAAAATTCCTCGTATACGTTGTCTTCCTTGATTAGGATGTAAACTCCTTGAAGGTAAAGGACTGTCCTTTTACTTATATTTATATCCCCAGCACTTAGCACAGTGCCTGGCACATAATTAAGAATGTAATAAATGTTTATTAACTGACTGGTGTATTCTGGCTGTTTTGTGTTCATTTCTAAGCACTGTAGATTAAGATATACTGAGATTAGCAGGCGATCAGCCAGAGGAACACCTCCGTTATGGGAGTAGGCCTTGGCTCCTTTCCATATAAGAATTAACTAAAAGAGCTGAGGATATTTAACTTAGAGAAGAGAAGGAAGAGTAAAGGCCTGAATGGGGTAATAACTAAAGGGTTATCTCATGTGGAAGAGTGATGAGATTTGTTCTGTTTGGCTTCATAAAAAAGAAAGTGGAGTAATGGGTGGATGTTGCAAAGAAACAAATTTAGGCTTGATAATCCCACTGGTTAGAACTACTCACAAGCAGAGTGAGTTGATAGTAAGTTTAGCCCATGGGCATCTTCAAGAAGAGACCAGAGGGCAACTTGTCAAGTATATTACTGGGGGTGGGGGGGGTTCTTTTTTAGGTATGTAGTGGACTTGAGTAGCTATGGAAGTCCCTTCCAATTCTAAAATTCTACAATTTTGTGAAGTACAGAAAACATATAGAGTGTGTTGTTTGCTGAGTTTTCAGAAATGTTATTGGGATTTTTTTCTAAGATGCAACTTTTTTCTTTATTTGCAGAAACAGGAATAAAAGCAAGAAGGTGATTGCCCAAAAACCATGTCGGTCAAGATCTCCAGATAGCAACTGTAGCAATAGAAGAAGTAAGCGTAGCAAAACTTAGAGACTTCCTGACTTTTCTAAGTATGGGGATCAAAATATGCTACCTTTTGTCATCTTAAGGATTTCAGATCCTTTGTTCTGTCTGTCTATGAGGAAGTTAAAGATTCTCAAATTGGTTGTTTATATTGCTGATAGTAAGTTAATATTTAGGCCATCTTTCATTTAGCACAGCCTTGCACAAACCAAAGAAGTCTTAAAGCCTGCTCATTTGGTTCTCCATTCTTTGTCCCACCACTAAACAATTTTTTATATGTTTGTAACCCCCAGCTCTTGAAGGTGAAACAATATTGGCACAGTGGCAGACTCTTGTGTTTCTATTTCTTAAAAGTTAAATATCTTACCTGGGCCAGCTATTTTCCCAGCCCAACAGCTTTTGCTTCTTTCCCATCCCAATGAGACTAGCAATAGGAAAACTAAGTGATGGGAAAAGAAAGTACTCTGTGTGTGTGTGTAAGTGGGGTACAAACACTCAGGTGAGCATTCACTTTAATTTAGCAGAATGTTATCATGCATCTAGCTCATTGACAGCTTGCTACATTTGCATAAGAGACTAATATTTTCACTTAACAAGTCAGCAATGTTTTAAAATAATTATAAAGTGTATAATAATTTTTGAAAAAAGCACTTAAAGAGTTAAATGCTTCCATTGATTAATAGTTGTACTTTCTAATTCCTAAACCACATTCTTGATATTTTGTATTCTGACAATTAAAATTTATGAGTAAATGAATTAAATGTTTCATATGTCAATCTAAATATGCCTTTATGAAAAGGAAAATTGGATATATTATGTACTGGTACAACATATACTTCTCCAACAAGCACTCAAACAAATCCATTTTAAAAATGCATTTCCAGAGAAAATAGTTTATCAGTTGTTCATCGAAAGGGGAGATATGGGCCCCTTAATTTTGAAGTATAGTGCTAATTGTTGACTGTTGTGTTCAGCCATAATTTTTTTGCCTCTCTTTGCTGACTCAGTTTACATTGTTGTGGTCATTGTGTATAAAATATGCCTATAAAACAATGTATTCCATGAATATTTTAGCCATTAAATCATCTTGGGCTAGGAGGAATTCCTACCTGTCTGCAGATGGTCTGCTGGTGTCTAATAAATGCCTATTAAAATGTTATCTGGTGTCTCTTCCCTCAGATTTCTTACAACTCCAAAGCCCCAAATCTCTGCTTCTCCATTTAGCATGCTGAGAGTTCATTGAAGGACAGGAGCCAGGACTAGTAATATGATGGCAACACATTTATTAATGGGCCAGTGACAACACTAATTTCTGCCCATTTCCAAAGTCTGTCTCCATTGATTGGCTCTTCATTATGTGTTTGGGAGCTGAAGTTAAAAAGTGGAGTCTTAATGTGTCTGAGGGTTGAGTAATTTTCTAATTAAAATGACATTTTCTCTTTTTTGTGACTACCCTGTATCATATAGTTACATAAGAATGTCTCATTTTGATAAGCATGGTTTGGAATTTTAGAAAACTTGGAGCAAAATTGTTGAACTTAGAAAGATCTTTCAGGAGGCAAATGTGAACAGTTTTAACCAAATAGTGCTTAACACTGAAGGATTTTTATATCACTTACATGCTACAACATATGCTAAATGAAGCATCATATTAAATTATGTAACACAATCTGATGTGAATTGTTTCCCAAACTCAACATGCCATTTCTTTTCTTTATGACTTTTTGCATGTTGTTTCCCATGTCTGAAATGTCCTCCCTCCTCACCTCCACTTTGTAGAATCCTTAGCTTTCTCTAAGTTGAGGAATAGCCTCAATCCTCAAGCTACCTTTGAGAAGCCTTTCTCGACCCCTCTCCGTACCCTGAATTGTTAGTGCTCTCTCCTTTCTGAATTGACTTTGTATTTACTTATCTGTGTAGATGTTGGTGAGAACAATGTAAACTTGCTGTCAGAGATTACTTTGCTTTTGTTTCTGTATTCCCAGCACATGGTGCATAGTCGATGCCCAATAAATGTTTGTTGAATTCAAATCAGTAGCTTCATTTTAGTTGAAGGATTTGACATAAGCCCTCGGTGCCACCAAGGTAAAACATTAAATTGAATTGTTTTTTACAGATATGTCAAGGAATGCGTCCAGAAACTTCTCTAATAAATTGTAGCAATTCTCTGCTATTTTAAAAAACTTAATTAGTGCCTAGAAGATTTGGCCTTTATGCTCTGGGGTTATTTTGTTTGCCATGTGGCAATTTAGAAATATTATAATAATATGGGTGTGACAAGTGCATATGTAATTATTGTGAATAAAGGTAATATGTTGCCCATTTATCAATGTGAAATTTCTGTCTGGTAGAGGGTTTTTTTTTTCAGTTACAGAAGATTTGGGGGTTATTTTCATTCTCACCTAGTCCCCTTTATTGAGCGAAGTATGAATTTAGGAGATAACTGTCCAGGGCCAAGACTGCCATCTGTGAATAGCTTTTGTCTGTGTGATTCTGGCTTGTCTGTCAGGAGGGAGATGAATTCATGGCTTGAGCTGTGTTATTAATATTTTCTAATTCGCTCAATTATGAAGAACAGATATTGCATCTCGGCTCTATCCTTGGACAACTTACATTTGAACAAGCATCAAAAGTCTATAAAAGTCTGGAGAATTACCTTGGAGCAAACCCACTCCAGGGGTTTGCATGGCTCCAGAGTAAGAACAAAGATCTTGATAACCTTAGGATTCCCCAAACCAGTCAGAGTGGTCCAATTTGAACATTTTCCTCTCAAGACTACTTCAGCACAGGCTTACCCAAATTTATGTCCCTAAACCCTTCCTCAAACCTGTTTTCCCACGTTTGTCCTCTTTCTATGTCCCATCTGTTCAACACTGGAAGAAATCAAAGAGTTAAAGTAAAACAACCCATTCTATACAGCATGATTATGCAAAAACTATTCAAACAGATACTTAACTTCTGGAAGTGCTCACTTTTTCTTGTAATTTCCTTTGGTTATTGAAAACACTAAAAGCCAAAACATGAAGAATCTAGAAACTCACGAAAGCTTTTTTGATCACTGCAGTACCTACACAAATTGCTTCTTTTGGTTAACTAAATGATGAAAGCATTAAAAATCCTTAGGAAAGACAGAATGAGAGAGAATTTGTGAATCTAATGAAAGAAAATACTTTCAGGTTTCATCAAAGAATATAGTAAAGTTGAGAGAAATAGCTAAATAGCTAGATGAAATAGTCACAATCTACCATCCTGACTATCCCCCTTCCCCCCCCCCCCACAATTCCAAATACCTGTGGGCCGATCCAAGAAGATGAAAAGTAATGGAAGTAAATGTGAAATACTACATTTGGGTTCACAAAATAACTACAAAGTATAAGAAAATGATCTGAGGGTTCTGACAGACTGCTAGCTCAGTAAGAATTAGCAATGTGATTGATGTGACTAAAAAATATAATGATCTTTGTTTCTGTTAACAGATACATCATTTCTAGGAATAAAAAGTTGTAGTCTTGTATTCTATCCTGATCAAATCACACAATATGGATTATTGGGTTCCATTAGATTACTGGCATCCAAGGGGCCACTGGTTTGGTAAAAGGCCCTTGAATGAGTGAGTGATTGGATAAACAAAATGAAAAAGTATCACTGAGTGCTTCCAATATTCGAAGCACTGGAGGGAGATAAATAGAAAAGATTGCCCTTACTTTCAAGTAGCTCACATTCCAACAGGAGGAAAAAAACATACAGAGGATTGTGAAATTTATAGGGCAGAGGGAAACCCCCATTTGCTTAGAGTATCACAGCAAGACAGATGGCAATACATCTTTAGAGTCATGTTCACTGATAAAACCATGGTTGTTTCTGAGATTGAACTTTCCTCATTTTACTTTCTCTTTCTCTTCTTAGACCTTTTTCTTCTCCCCAATTAATAGTGTTAGCTCCATATTATCTTATAGCTCCTTTCATTTGTTCAAATAAATTTACCTCAAGGTTTCCCTGGACTATTGTGTTTATTTAAAAGTTCTTACTCATCTCTGGTCTTTTCATCAGAAAATCTTGAAAGTTCTCTTCTTTTAAAGATTCAGTTTTTGGATTATACTCAGTTTTGGGGGATAAGTTGTTTTTGGTTTTAAATCTATGTCTTTTGCCTTTTGGAATATCGTATTACAAGATCTCTGGTTTTTGGGAGGTGTCAGTTCTTTTGTGTTTCTGAATAGTTCCTTGGA
Source organism: Monodelphis domestica (assembly GCF_027887165.1). NCBI lineage: Eukaryota > Metazoa > Chordata > Mammalia > Didelphimorphia > Didelphidae > Monodelphis > Monodelphis domestica. Next base: position 51,362,610 of record NC_077233.1, on the reverse strand, counting down.
ACTTGAACTCCTTTCTGAATGCTTGAAATATTTTTTTCTTGGATCTGAGTCATATACCTTTTGGCTATGACAATCCTAGGGCTGTTCCTTTTAAGAGATGACCAATGGATTCTTTCTGTCTTTATTGAAGTCTTTGGTTCTAATGGATCCGGGCAGTTTTCATTTGTAATTTCTTTAAGTATAGTTTCCAAGGTGTTTTTTTGTCTTTATTTTTCAGAACTTCAGTAATTCTTAAGTAATCTCATTTTAATCTGTTTTTCTAGTTAGTTGTTTTGATATCAGATATTTTTGTTGTTGTTGAGTCGTTTCAGTCATGTCTTACTCTTCATGACCCCATTTAAGATTGTCCTGGCAAAGATACTGGAGTGGTTTGCCATTTCCTTCTTCGGCTCTTCTTAAGATGAGGAAACTGAAGCAAACAGGGTTAAGTGATTGACCCAGGGTCATCCAATTATTAAGTGTCTGAAGTTGGATTTGAACTCAAGTCTTACTGACTCCTAGCCTGGTACTATTCACTGTGCCACTAACTGCCCCCATCAGATGTCTTACACTGGTATTTTTTAGAGCTTTTGATTTGGTTCAAATACATCTTTGATATATATCAAATATATCTTGCTGTCTCATGGGGTCATTGATTTCTGCTTGGTCTTTTTTTGTTTTTAGAGATTCTTTTTCTTAGATAATGTTTACTACTGACTCTTCTAAGCTCTTTATTCTCTTTCCAATTCTTTCCTAAAGGGCTTTTATTTTATTTTTTACCTCTTGCCTAATTTCCTGTAGTCATGTAATCCTGATGGAAACTCAATTTTTCCTTTGAGTTTTTGCTTACAGTTCTTATGGGTTTAGATTTTCAATAATTTTGATACTAGTTGATGTTTTGGTTTACTCATCTTTCCAGCTCTACTTCCTGAATTAAGTAGCTTTGATGTGTAAGGGTTAAATTTAATGGTTGGACAATAATTTTATGAAATTATGTGGTTGCCAATATTTATTATTTCTCGAGTCAGAAATTTATTTACAAAATGGAGAGGAAACAATAAAATAGGGAAATGTGAAGAGGCCAGAGAGGTTATTTATCCTATCATCCTATTTACTTCGTCTGCTTCATCTAGGCAGAGATTAATTAGCTCACAACCAAGAAGGCTAGTGGTGAGTAACCATGTGGCTTCCTCCAAGATGGAAGCTAGTCTCTTTGAAAACTAGGAATGGAGTCGGTCTTTCACTCACCAATGAAGTAGTCTAGGAGTCAGTCTAATTTGAAGCTGAGATCTAAGCCATAGTGTCTAGCAAAGCTCCTTCAAAGACTTTCCAGTCAGAAGACTATCTTCAGAGGACAATCTCTTCAGACTATCTTCTCAAAGATAATTTGCTTTGAGGGAATTTGGGGCTTGCTTTTATGATGACTTCTTGTCCCTTCCCCTTTTCACAGGGGCTAATCACAGTTTCTAAATTGTTTAGTACTGCCCAGGGGTCAGTGTCTGTGGAATTGACCTTCTTACCTTTTGAAGGTTAAGTTCTCATCAAAAGGATTCACAGCTAAGGGTGTGAATTTTCTAAATCTCACCTAGTACTAAGTAGGATGTTCAACATTTTGTTGATTCAATTTAAAAGTAGACAAAGGAGAGTTAATCTTGTCTTAAGTTTAGTGAGGTACTCAAAATAGGCAATAGAGTAAAGAATTCTCTTTCACAATCCCCCTGTGATCCTTTGGGAGAATAGTCTCCCTCAGTGGATCATTTTAAACTACAATAGTTAGAGATAAGAGGGAAATAAAAGAGATAGAGAGAGAGCAAACCATTGTTTGCTAGGTGCATTGACTATAAGCCAAGTAGAGGGCAATCCCCTGTGGCATACAAGTTTACATTAAAAAATATTTGTGTTTAATCTCCCTGCAGTTCAATCAGTTATACTCCAAAGTTCATGCTGGATCTCCTGGTGCTGTGGAGGTTTCTTCAGATATCTTCATTGCATCTTTCTTCGAACAATGAATTTTCTTAATTCAAAGAGTTATTGAAGCTCCTTTTCCTGAATTTTTTTTTCATACAATCTTAAATTGGGGATTTTATGACAATTATACAGAGGCAGCCTTTCAGGATGAAGCCTTCCTGGATATGTGAGGTTCAGAGGGCTAGATTGGTAGGGTCCTCTGTGACACCTCAAGAGAGAGTATCAGGGGCTTCAGAGATTTTGAGCCTAGGCTTTCCTGCTCTGGGCACTGTGGCATGGTGCCATGCTGGCCAGTACCATGCTGGTGATTATCTGGTTAGCCTGGCATTTGTTTTGATTCAGGATCCTCCTTTCTGATTGGCCTTGGGTTTCTGACTGATTTTTAAAAATCATTTCTGAGATGAAAAATACTATTACGGCTTTTCATTGGATTTCTTGATCAGTATTCAGATTGGTGCTATGGTAGGAGCAATAGCCTAACACCCCACCTTCATCCCTCCTATTGGGATAGTTTTTCCTTAAAAGATATTGAGACATTCCTCAAGACTTGGTTGGCTTAAGGGATTAAGGGCTCAAGCTTTTGACATCATGTTCTAATTACATAGGTAAAGTAGTCATGACAGCTGGAAGGACTCTTAGATGCTTGACTGGTGGATCACAATAGGAGCTTCTCTCAGCTGAATCAACTTGAGGTGTCCTCAGTCCCTCTCCTTGATATCCTTCTCTTGCTCTGGCTAAGAAAATCTTCTTTTCTTAACTATTGAATGTCTGAGAGTCTCCTTTTATTCTAATATCAAACGTAAGCAAGCAAGGAACTGGCCTGAGTCAAGTTCAGCCCAGAACAGACACAAACTCCACAATTTTGCTGGAGTGGATATGTGAGAGCTGGATATTACAAATCCCATTAAGGCAATCATTTTGGCCCAAAGTCTCTATTTTTAAAAACTTTTTAAAAAATCAGGTGATCTGCCAATCTCCTAATCTACCAATGTTGTGATTGGGGGTGGGGTCAGTTTGGCAAGACCTGTTAAAAGAATTCATCCTGTATCTCATTAATCACCACTTTCCTCCATAAATGCTCCCAAACTACCCCTTTATTAAATCACATCAGAATCAATCAGCAAGCTAGGGATGCAAAGAAAAAGTAAAATCTATTCATACTCTCAATGAGCTTACATTCTAATGGAGTGACAACATGCCATAAATTGGTACAGAAGAGAAGGGAAAGGTATTAGCACCTAGGAAAACCTGGAAAGGGCTTCAGTTGGAAAAAATACTTGAACTGAATGTAAAAGAAAACCAGGGATTCTACCAGGCAGAGGCTATGAGAGAGGGCATTCTGGAATGGAAGAAAGCCAGGGTGAAGGCCCAGAGAAGAGAGATGAATCAAAATCAAGTTCACTGGTTTGTGGTTTCAAGAATATAGCCTCTCCCTTTTCTGAAAATTGAGACATTTACCCCTCCTTCAGTCCTATAACAACTTTCCTATTCCCTAAGAATTTTTAAAGAATATAATGCTTTCAATGTTCCGGAATGTAGTTTGTCCTGACATTCTGAACTCATTGAGGGAAGTTATTTTCTCTTTTACTAACTTCTTAATTTTCTTGGGAATCAACTCTTTTTAGACTTTTTTTTCTATTATTGTTGGCCAAAGATGATTATTTTTGGCAAAGAAAACCGGCCAAGTAGTCAAGTGTGGATTTATAGGATTATAGATCTATATCTGACTATCCAGTCCAACTTGTCCATTTTACAGAGTAGGATAATGAGGTCAAGACTTGCTTACAGTCACAGAAATAGCTCTGCCTTCATGATATCATCCGTTGCTCTGGTCCTCATCAGCCTGAGCTATTGTATTTCTAAATTAACCTTACTTTTTCTTCCAACACAGCTTTTTTAAAAAAAAATCATCTCTATTGTGCTTAGCATATGTATTAAACCTCAGTTCATTCTTAATTTTAACATTTCTCAAACTATGTGATTTTGGTTGATGAATTCTCTTTGCAGCTACATTGATCTTTTTTTCTCCTCATCAATCTAAGTTGTTATTGGAATTTAAGAAAATGCCTTGCATATTATAAATGCTTATCAAAGACTTTATAATTAACTTCTTGAAAGTCCATATCTTTCAGGCTTCCCCTCTAGAATTTTGGGCCAATTAATCCAACTTATTCTTTTTTCTAACTTCTTTGAAATCTCTTCTCCCCAAATTTTGGTTTTTCCCAAGTGCCAGTACCTTTCCCTTCTCTTCTGTACCAATTTATGGCATGTTGTCACTCCATTAAATTTAAGATGTTGCCTATTTTCTCCTTTATCCTTTATTTAGTTCTCATATATTAGTTGATTTTAAATACCATTGATAACAAATTCATGATTTCATCCTATGTGGGTAAGTGCCTCAGTAGCATCTTATATGTTTCCCATCTTCAATTACTGAGGCCTTTGGACTTGTCATAGTTATGTAGCCATGGTTTTTGTCAATATGAGCTTAGAGGATTTTCTGATTTGATTAAAGTTTCTTCTTTGTTGGTCATATGTCAGATCTTATACTAGTCTGGGTTTCCATAAGGTTTTGTGTTGTATGCTACCCTATGGAACTCAAACTAATCCTGGTCTCAACTTTTCTCAACAAATGGTATTTGTTATGTTAAGATGTTGAAGGTTAGAGAAAATAGATGTGATAATATCTTCCTTCTCCATTTTGTTCTCTAGTATATTTGTTTTAATTCATTGTCACTGTCCCACCCAAAGCCAAATTTCCTTACAAATTCTTCATAATTATTTACTCCAGCAAAAGCAAATATTTCCTTCTCTCCTTAAGATTAAGTCAAATTTATTTGCCTCATCCTTTATACATAGTTGGTGCTTAATCAATCATTGCTCATCAGATTGAATCAATCACAAGCAAGTTACAATCTCAGTGCTGGAAAGGCCCTCAGAAGTTGTTTAGTCCAATTTGTCCATGAGCCCATTCCTTCTACAATATCCCCATCAACTAGTTATCCAGTTTTTGACCTAAGATTTCTTGTGAGGGGCAACTTATGTTCCCTTAAGAAAGTCGATTCCACTTTGGGGTCGCTTTTTGTATTTTTTTTAATCTTTACTTATCTTATTAACAATTATAAGATAGAGAAGGGCTTGGCTCTTTCAGCACCCTGGAAAGCAGTTTATCACTTTCCCTCCCTCTATGGGTTTCAGGTTTTTCTACAAAATGGAAGGAATTGGAATAGATAATCTGTAAAGTCCCTCTCAGCTCTAATATTCTAGTGCAAAAAGGCAGAGAAAAAGGAAGGAAACTACTATTCTGGAAGAGGAACTTGATAAAAGGAGAAATAGTAGAATCTTGACATTAAACAACTACTATCATAATAGTCAGGATAATTTGTTATCAATGGTATTTAAAATCAACTAATATATGAGAACTAAAACAGGTTACTCATATCTCTCATCCTCCACCTAAAAACCAATCTCTACAGGGGGGAAAGAGAGAGAGGGTATACCATGAAGATATTGCCTAATAGTTTCAGGCATCTCACAAGAAACAACATTATACCCACAATATTGATAGCAACATAGAAGATCTAGAGGAAAATCTTGAATAGAATGCAAAAGAAATATAGAAGACTCTGTAGTAATGCCAAATGCCCTAGCAACAACTTAAAGTGTCCCTATAAATGGAAATTACTAAAATGAGAGTGAAAAGAAAAAACAGAATAAAGGCACTGCATAAAATATGAGATAATCCTAGGTATCAAGAAAATAGCTCCAGATAACAATCAAATCTCTGCTGACAGTAAAACAAACTCTTGCTAACAGAAAAACAAAAACCTCTGCTAACACATAACATCATAAAGGATTTCTGTTTATATCAACAATAAAGGTTAAATCAAGAGTAAAAGAAAGTTTTGATATCCAGATATCCAAATCTCCCAATATTCAAGTCTCCACAGATCCAGGTCTCCATATAACAAGATATTCAAATTACAAAAATCAATATCAAATCTCAAAATCATAGAATATACTTATCACAGATTAGAAAAAAATACATTGCATATGCCCATACATGAAGATTTACACCATAAAAGACTGACATGCACGCATAAGAATTTCATACTTACATGCACACATATGATAATCTTACACATGCATGATCCTGTATTTTAAAATCATCAAAGAACACAGGACTTCAATCAAGGTGAGACAACAGGCAAATATGAATGCTGTACAGAGGAAGACACAGGACTGTATATTTGCATTCAGTCAACACCAGGGACACCAAAAGAACTTTAAAATCAAAGACTGATGATAACGGGTCACGTAAGATTGTTCATCATACATGTTAATCTCACATATAGGTCAATACATATACATAAAATGCATAACATGAAAAGGACTCATGGATGTAGTAATTATATAACAATGCATAATTGGCACAAGTATTTCATACTGATTTTGGGTTGCATCAAAATAAAATCAACCTATTTGAGCTTCTGCAGGACTCATGCAGGCAAGAAGTTACAAAGATTCTTGTCTGAATGACTTCTGGTCAGGACTCATTTACTAATATAGTTTTAGGATACTAATGGACTAACAATTAACACACAGGGAAAGATTAGCTCAGGGAAGTTTGAAACTTGACAGATTAGGGACAGAATGATAATATATTTTGTGATAAGTTTAATAGACATATAGTTACCTTAGGAGTTAATAGAGTTTGTAAGAGTTCATAGGTAATACAATTGTTATAGTTCATTGTGATAGGAAAGTTTACGTTGTTATAGAAAAAATATTACAATTGTTGAATCTGTTGTTACTTGCATTCAAAAAATACTTTTGTATTTGAATTTGACTTTCCCTACCTTTTCCACTTTCCTGTAAACCCAAAATCTTAGTTTAGAATTTAGAAAGAATTAAGGTAATGAAGATAGATTAGGATTTGTTATTTTTGGGGGTGGTAGAATATTTAGAATAGTATGTTTCATAGAATAGATAGAAGACCTTAGTAAATCATTCAGATAAGTAAAGAACCATAAAGGACAAAGTCTGGTTGACTTTGTAGGAACACAGAAATGGGGGGTTTATGAATAAGGGAATGGCCAAAAGCAAGAGAAATCTGAAGTTTCAAGGGATGCTTCAAAAGAAGGGCAAATGGAACCTTCCAGACCTGTGGGGGATGGGAGAGTTCCATAAAGATTCAAAAAGCTGTTGGAGTCAGAAAGATTTCTTCTTATCTGGGACTCTGTGGGGAGCTGGGTGGAAGAAAGTACTCATCTCCAAATCCTTTCTGCTTGAACTGAATGAAGATCTCCATGCCCAACTGAAGCCAACATTTGGAATGAAGACCATTTTTTTCCTTAGGAGAAACTCGGAGCATATTCCCTGGAGAGATTTCTTTGGTCAAACCCTCAAAAGTTGTAGTAGGAAAGAAATAGTAGGGGCCTTACTTTTTCCCCCTCTCTCCCTTCTTTCCTTTCCTCATTCCTTCTATAATTTTATATAAAAATGAATTAGATACTTTTTAGTTATAACAGAAATTGCTTCAGAGTCTATGTTGTAGGAGGGGAGTTTAAATCTATCAATTTAGAAAGAAGCTGTGGGGAGTAGACCTACCCTTTAGTTTGAACTGCCTGACTCCATTGATAAACAGCTTAACTCAGGAATAAAGAGGAAGTGCCACACAGAACTCAGTCCCCAAATAGCTGCTCTCTGGTCCCTTCCTTTTTTTTAAGACCCCCTTGCTATTTCACAGTGTATAAATGGAGATTTTGAGCCTTTAAAAGGAACCTTTAAAAGGTTCAAAATCTCCATTTATACAACAGTCATACCTGCTTTCAGGCATATGTTGAGAATAAGCTATTATTATACCTAATGATGCGTGACATTGTGACATTTACAGAGAAAGTAGCAATATTATTACTAATAATACTGCTTGAATTGTAAAAGCACTTTTTCCTTTTTGAAAGCATTTTCAGATCTCTTAGCACAAGAAACGTAAAATTAAGGAAAATAATATTGACCTGAAGACATTAGGGGAAAATCATATTAGTTCATGAACGGCTAGAAATGCATTTATATTTGAAGGGTTAAAATGAAATGTAACTTGGTGTGGTGGTTATAGGGCTGACCTTGAAATCAGGACTTATGACATGTACTGACTTTGCAACATTGGGCAAATCACTTAAGCTTTCAGGCTTCTAGGCAGTTTTTAAGACTAAATTGCAAGGGAAGAGCCAGTGGCTGCATTGATAGATGAAGTTTCTTCAACCAAGAATTCCTTCTGTCAACTAGGTCATCGTTTCAGCCCTTAAACCTGAATTGGGGATGCTAAGGCAGAGGAACAGTTGAAATGATGACTGGAAAAGAAGAGCTAATTCTGAAAATTTACTGTATTGTAGTCACAGGGGCAGAGGATTGAAGCAAAATAACAGACTTTGTGAGTTAAGTCTTGTCTAGCTTATCTCCCACCAACTAACAATGCCTTGCACATTGTAACCACTTGATAAGTTGTTGGTTGAATGCTTTTTTTTTTGAGGCAGACAATTATCAGGGTTGCTATGTTACCTCTTTATCTGCCTATCTACTCACCTATCCATCCAAATATATTCATCTATCTTGTGAGGAAGAGATTATAACAACAGTGAGATTGGCAAACAAATGCAAGGAAGTGTAATATTGAATGAACTGTCAATCAATGAGAGAGAAGGAAAATTCCAAAAAGAATCTGAGGAGAAGATAGTTAGAAAGCCAGCAGCTAAAGAAAATCGCCCTGGGAGACTGGGTAAGAAGGCTGATAAAAGGCTTGCTTTGGATTCCTAACTATTTATTGACTCAATATTGAAAAGAGTGGAGCTTAGCTCTGAAGAACAACTTAGCTTTGAAGAGCCCTTTCAGTTCATCAACAATATCCCCTCTTAGACAGTTAATTTCATTTCCCCTGTATTGAACTTCATAGGAGGTATGGGAGACCTGATATTTCCTCTTTCCTTCTCCCATCGCCCTAAATTACCTTATTCAAGAATAAACCCCTTTTTCAGAAAAGAGCCATAGTGTGAGATTAGTCTTTTGAAACTGCTAATAACTTACCATCTAGGGAGAGCTGTTAGGATCAACTGTGAGAGGAACAGGAAGTAAGGTGGGAGGGAAGGAGTGCAGATCCTGGCCTTTCCTGTATCATTTCCTGGTGCTATTGCTCCAACTCATATCTACTACCATAAATATCTTAAAGGGAGCATCTATTACAATCTTCAGTCTGGATCCAGAGTTTCATTACTGTGAATAATTCAGAGAATCACAGAATTTGAGAATTGGAAAGGACCTTAATGGCCTTTTAGTTCAACAGATATCTTCCTTCCACCCCTAAATCCTCACTATCCTACCTGACATATGAAGTTTGGGAGCCCTTCAGTGATTGGGAATCCTTACTTACAAAAGCAGAACCTTGAGCTTTTGGACAGCTCCCAAGACATTAACTCTTAAAGCAGCACCTTGAGCTTTTGGACAGCTCCTAGAGCAGCACCTTGAGCTTTTGGACAGCTCCTAAAGCAGCACCTTGAGCTTTTGGACTGCTCCTAAATCTAGATGTTATGGAGTGTTTTTCAAGTCTGGCTTCTTCTTAGCTTTCACCCACTTCTTGTGGTTCTACCCTGTGGGGCCTGAGAAAGTCTATTCCCTCTCCCCGGGACATCCTTTCAGAAACTAGAACAGCTCTCATATCCGCCTTTGAGGCTTCTCATCTGTGGGCTAAAACCTCCCAGTTCTTTCAGCTAATCATAGATACTTGGTGTGGAAATGTCCCTCACTGAAATAAGCCAGCAGCTCCTCTGCAGCTACTAGTTTTTGAGAGTTGCCTGGGAATTTGAGAGGTTGTGACTAACCCAGAGTCACATAATATGTGTCAGATGCAGTCACTGAACCCAAGTTAGAGTCAACTGCTGGTATGATAGATAAAACAGTGGACCTAGAGACAGGAAGACCTGGGTTAAAATATGGCCTAAGATACTAGCTATATGACTAGGTAAGGCATTTAACCTTTGCCTCTATTACCCTATCTGTAAGATGGGGATAATAATAACCCTGACCTTGAAGGATTGTTGTGAAGATGAAAAGAGATCATCACAAGCTGCTTAGTACAGTGCCTGGCACTATATAAATGCTTATTCCACTTCCCAAGTCTTCTTGGCTAGTGACTAGGCCATGCCAGCTGCCCACTAAACAATCCTAAATGGTCTTTGACTTCTCTGCAGATCCTGTCCTACTCTGGCCTATTAAGCAGCTAGACTTTGTTGTCAGCAGATTAGAGAATTAGAGAGCGATTACACACTCTTTGTCAGGAAACAGGCAAGAGTGTGAGGATGTGCATGCAGGATGTGCCAAAGTGGCCGCCTCTAGAGATGATTCTTAGAGAGGGTTTAAGCTCCTCAGCTGACCCTGGGGCCCTGGGTCAGACTGCATTTGCCCGAGTTCTGTTTTAGGCTCATTCAGCCTAGACCTATTTCTGTTCCCTCCTCTCCGCTGGGGCATCTGATGCCAGGACAGAATCCCCAGGATTCTATTTAGTCAGCCCAGAAGACATGGGAGCTGGGTGCATGGGAATATGCCATCAAGTAGACTGAGATTGTCTAGGGGAGTTAAGTGAAAGGAGCATGGAATTATCCCAGGAGTTTGATCTTAATAATTCAAAGCCTATAGCAGCTAGCAACATTGAGCCCTGTCCTTCTGTTTGAAGCCCGGCTTGTCCATTTAATTACTTCCACTTTCTTCTTCATCCTTTCTCTGATGCTTATTCACATTTGAAAGCCATGTGGTTTTCCCAGGTGCTAGTGACTGCTGTCATTGAAATTTACCTTGTATAACCAATTTATTTTTCTTGCTTGGGGTTTATGTAGACAAAAGCAGGTGGTCACACACTCTAGGAAAACAGTTTGGATTCTGCAGAAAATTTGTCTAGGGATATGGGTCTGTCTTCCCCCAACAGGATGGTGGCCAGAAATGCTACAGAATGACTCTTTGGAGGGCACAAGACTTGGTGACAGCTGTGTCTTCCAATCAAGAGCTTCCTTGTTATCCTCTGTTCTGGGTTCTTTTAAGTGGCTGTCTGAGTAAATGAAATCAATCAACAAATATTTCCTGAATATTGTCTTGTATATGCCAAGACAAATGTATGTATGCACCTAATAAACATCTCTCTATACATCTACACATTCTCTCTTGCTAGGATCTTGAAAGATGAAATGAGGGCCAGCTGGTAAGTGACCACATGATAGATCACACTGATGCCCACATTTCCTACTTTTACTTAGTTTGGAATAATTGAATAATTGTGAAACAATCCAAAGAGAAACTTCATTGAACTATTATAGCCTGCACAGGTTTGCAAAAAATAATGACTGAAAAAAATCCAAAGAGAAACTTCAACTAAACTCCCTTAACTAGCCTCATACTACAAAAAAAGTGAGCAAGGGAAGAAAGAGGAAAGAAAGGGATTAAATAATTGGGAAGCATGAAAGGACAAGACAAGCATTGAGGAAGGGGTGGGGGGAGTAGGCTACACATGAACTTCACTTTCATATAAACTAGACAAAGGAAAATTGAATAATACACCCGCAGTTTGATGTAAATCCATGTTAAATTCACCTGGGAATCAGGGAAAGGAGAGATAAGAAAGGAGGATTAAAAGGGAAAAGCAGATTCAGGGAGGGATTAGCCAGAAGCAAAACAAACTTCATATTTGGAAGGTGGAGCATGAAGCAGCAATAAAAGGAAGGAAATTAATGGCAAAATCCCGTGACAATTGACTGGGTAAGGAGAAGAGAAAAGGACTCGTGAAATGACGTCAAATTGAATAAAATATAGAACATTAATGACGCACAAACTCAACACCTTTATTTTAAAGAGGGGTAGAGGGGAAAAGTATAAAATATAGGATGGAGGGAAATACACAATTAACAATAATATCTGTATGTGAATTAGATGTATTTATTCATAAAAAGGAAGAAGATAGCACAGACTGGATTAGAAAGCAGAATCCAACAATTTGTTGTTTACAAGAAGCCTCCTTTAAACAGAATGATTCAAACAGTTAAAGAGCTAGAGAAAAATCTTTTATTTAGATGAATTCAAAAAAGCAAGGCTAGCAATCATAATTTCAGACCAAACAAAAGTAAAATTAGATTTAAAAAGATACACTGGAAAATTACATTATGATTAAAGACACCACAAACCACAAATAAATATAAATAATATATGCCCTGAATGACAGCATCTAAATAAAGGAAAATTAGTCAATATTTTGGAAGTAAAATTTTAACAGTTTGTTTGGGATCTCATTCCTAGTTAACAACAAGACAAAACAGTAAAAAACATGAATAGAATTTTAGAAAAGTTGCATATAATAGAGAACTAGTGATTACTGAATAGGGTATTTCCTCTATTAAAACTACATATAGAATAGCAGAAATATTAAATATATTATTTGTAAACCAAATGAATAAAGAACTTTTGAGGAAAGGATTAAAAATTTATTTCAGACTAAATAACTAGATACCCCCATTAAAAACAAAGCGAAACAACAAAAATTTTTATGAAAGAATATTTTTAGCAGCTCTTTTCAGATGCCAAGAAACTAAAAACTCATTAACTGGGGGAGGTTTCATCCCCTTATGTGAAAATAATTGAATATTACAAGAATTACAAGAGTTGATAAAAGGAAAACCTGAGGTTTGTATGCACTGATGCAAAGTGAAGTAAGCAAAACCAGGAGCTAAATTTATGCATGAATAATATTACAAATGAAATATGTATATGTGTAGCCATCTGTGTGTATACATGTATATGTGTGTACATGCATGTGTATGTATGTACACACACACACACACACATATATATATATATATATATTTTTTTTTTTTTTAGCTAGCATTGATATTGTGACTCTAGGCCAGGTATTGTGTTAAGGGCTTTCCAATTGTCTCATTTGATCCTTATAATTCTGTGGGGTAGGTGCTATTATTATACCTAGTTTATAGATGAGGAAATTGAGGCAAACATGTTAAGTGACTTGCCCAAGATCATGCAGTTAATAAGGGTTGCTGAGAGTGCATTGAACTCAGTGCTTCCTGACTCCAGGCCAGCTCTCTATCTATTGTGCTACCTAACTGCCTCTCTGCATGCACACACATACACACACATTTATATACATATATACACACATTTTTTACATGGGCAATAATGTTTTGCTTGACTATGTTTATTTGCCACAAGGATTGTATTTTTCTCTTTTTTTATTCGGCAAGATTCTGGAGAGAAGGAATAATAGTAATGTTTGTGGGTTAGTCATTTTTCAGGAGTGTTCAATTCTTTTTGACCCCATTTTGGGTTTTCTTATCAAAGATAATGTAGGGATTTGCCATTTCTCATTTCTTTCTAAAGTTCATTTTACAGATGAAGAAACTGAGGCAAACAAAGTTAAAGGATTTGCCCAGGGTCACCCAACTAGTAAATGTCTGAGGTCCAGTTTGCTTTCAAGGTGAGTCTTCCTTTCTCTATAGGTACTTTATGTACTCTGGCACCACCTAGCTAGCTGCCTGTACTACTAATAGGGTTGCTAAAAAAAATAAAAATGAGAAATAAGAGCATTGAATTAAGGCATCCTAAAAAAATGCACAGGAAAGAATAAATTTGTAATTTCATATATATCCCCTTTTTATATTCTACTTTGTAAATGGAAATCCTTTTCTTCCTTCCCTCCCTCCTTCTCTTTCTCCATCCCTCCCTTTCTTCCTCCCTCCCTCCCTCCCTCCTTTCCTTCCTTCCTTCCTTCCTTCCTTCCTTCCTTCCTTCCTTCCTTCCCTCCTTCCTTCCCTCCTTCCTTCCTTCCCTCCTTCCTTCCCTCCTTCCTTCCTTCCCTCCTTCCTTCCCTCCTTCCTTCCTTCCCTCCTTCCTTCCCTCCTTCCTTCCTTCCTTCCTTCCTTCCTTCCTTCCTTCCTTCCTTCCTTCCTTCCTTCCTTCCTTCCTTCCTTCCTTCCTTCCTTCCTTCCTTCCTTCCTTCCTTCCTTCCTTCCTTCCTTCCTTCCTTCCTTCCTTCCTTCCTTCCTTCCTTCCTTCCTTCCTTCCTTCCTTCCTTCCTTCCTTCCTTCTCATTTCATCCATTTCAAGATTATGTAAATTGTCACATCAGTATAATTGGTCTTTTGAGAGCTTGTTGAAAATGAATAGTAACCGACCAATGAGTACATCACTGTTCATCATGAAGCATGTCACCTGTCCAAAAGAACTAAAATTAGAAATTGATCTGACTCATAAATGGAGGTAGAGACAGCTGTGTATACATTTTAACCTGAAATCCAAATCGCCAAGATGACTCAAAAAAGAGCATTCAGAGGCCAAAGAACTCTCGACCCATTGTGAGTGGGAAGCAAACCTACTCCAAATTGCTGGTCAAAGTTGACCTGTTCCCATAAAATGGATCACTTTCTGAGAATGTATAGAATTGCAGGAGAGTTAGGAAAGACCCTGAACTAGATCTTCTAGTCTTTGTTTTAAGAAAGGAGGGGAGACATGGATGATAATACCATAACAAATTGTGAAGAGAAGACTATTTTGATTATTCCATTTTTAGGCTAACATGAGGGAGTATAACTGCCTAAAATAAACTATCTCTTGGTGCCACACAGCCAAGGATAAAAAGCTGAATTCATTAGCCCTATGTCTCTTTGTTTAACAATTTCCTTTGTGTTATCATTATTTTTATCCTGTTTTTTGACTCAGAAAATGTAAGCTCTTTGAGGGAAGGGAACACATCTTATGAATCTTTATATCCACTAAGTTCCCAGTCTGATGTTTTGCACACAGCAATCACTTATTTGTTAATCATTTGCTGAATTGAATTGTTAACCTCAAGCATAATTACCAGTAGTACAAAGAGAGTGGAAGAGGTAATTGATAATCAGTCATTACTCAGAGTCATAATGAAAGGTACATTCTAGGGCTAATTGTCCTGATCTTTTAAAATAAGAAAGTTTTATTGATGTTGATGATGATACCACTCTCATCCACCTTGCAACTGTAAGATTTTTTTGTGCTTCTTTAGGTGAGACAAATTACTCCATTCCATCTTTCCCTTCCCTTTTCTCTCAGTGCAATCTACTTTTTCACTCCTTTATTATTTTTTTTTTGGCATATCATGTCATCCTTATCAGTTTAATCCCACACACCTAGTCCTTCTAATTTCTCTAATGCTGATAAAAATGTTAAGAGCTACAAATATCATATTACCACCTAGGAATACAAATAGTTGGACCTTATTGAATTTTTTAAATTTTCTCTTTCTTATTTACTTTTTTATGCATCTCGTGAGTCTTGCATTTGAACACCAATCTTTCTGTTTAGGTCTGGTCTTTTCATCAGGAATGCTTGGAAATCTATCTTATTAAATGACCATATTTTCTACTGATAGAATATATTTAGTTTTGCTAGGTAAGTAATTCTGGGTTGTAAACCTTGGGGTTTTTTTTGCCTTCTGGAATATCATATCCCAGGCTTTTTGATCCTTTAATGTGGAAGCTGCTAAGTCCTTTGTAATCCTGACTATATTTCTGTGGCATTTGAATTATTTCTTTCTAGCTGCTTGCAATATTTTCTTCTTGACTTGAGGGCTCTTGAATTTAGCTACTATATTCCTGGGAGTTGTCATTTGGGGGTTTATTTCAGGAGATTTCTTTCAATTTCTATTGTTGAAGAATAACAGGACAATTTTCTTTGATAATTTCTCATAATATGATATCTAGAATTTTTTTATCATGGCTATCTGGTAGTCTAATCATTCTTAAATTATCTCTCTTCGATCTATTTTCCAGGTCATTTGTGTTTTCAATGAGAAATTTCATGTTTTCTTTTTTTTATTCTTTGGATTTTGTTTTATTTTTTCTGGATGTCTCATAAAGTCATTAACTTCTAGTTGCTCAATTCTAATTTTTAAAGCATGATTTTCTTCCATAATCTTTTGAACTTCCTTTTTAATTTGCTCAACTCTACTTTTTAAAAAAAACGTTTCTTCATTGGATATTTATACCTCTTTTTCCTTTTGGTTAATTCAATTTTGAATTGCTTTCATTTCTATTTTTCCTCTGACTTTCTTAGTTGATTTTTAAAATTCTTTTTGAATTCTATTTTTCTTTGAAGTTTTATATGTAGTTTCTTTACTCTCACTCTCCCCTTCTGAATCTATGCCTTGCTCTTCTTTGTCTTCATAAAAATTTTCTATGGTTAGGTGATTCTTTTTAATATTTGTTCATTTCCCCAGTCTTTTCCTTGACTTTTCCTTTTATCCTAAAGTAGGCTCTCTTCTTAGGATATAGGGGCAACTTTCTTAAACTTCAGTTTTTTTCTTGCTGCTACCCTTAACTTTATATCTGAGTTTCTGCAAGTTTTAGTTCTTCTAAGATGGTATAATGGGTTATGGCTGGGAGCTCTGAAAGTCACCCCCCCCCACTGCTTATTTAATCACTCCTTTGGCCTGCTGATGTCTGACAGAGCTCAGAGCACTATGAACTACCCTGTGCTGGGGCTCAAGTTCTAGCCTCAGGCTTGGGAAGGGGGTTTGGGTTTCCCTCTGGGCTTAACTAGGTCAGGTACATTGTAGACTGCCTTGACCTAGATCTTGTAGATCTTGTAACCTTGTGTTGAACTTGGGTAGAGGCTCTGGGCCTTGCTCTGGGCTTATACAGACCAGTCATATCATGGACTGCCTTGTCCTGGGATTCAGGTCCTAAATGCATGCTTGAGCAGGGGCTTTGGACCTCCCTTTGGGCTTGCACCAGCCAGGCACACAATGGGCTAACCTACACTTAGGCTTGGGCCCTCATTATAGGCTTGTGTTGGGGCTTAGAACTTTAGGAGGTGTGTGTGGGGTTGCACTGCTGCTGGCTTAGGAAGGGTCTCAGGGTCTCAGTGTTGGCCTGGGCCCATGTTCAGAACCTGGAATACTAGATGGGGTTGAGGGAAGTCTTGCTGTTGGATTGTCCCAGTACTTCTTGGTACAAGACTATGCTCCCCTCTCACTCCTATGAACCGACTCTCTCTGACTACATTTCCAGTTGTTTTCTGTAGGAAAGTTGCTTCCCTCTGTCCCCTTGTTGGTTCTTCCACTCTAGTATTTGTTTTGAAGCATTATTTTAAGGTTGGTTGGAGAGGATTCCCAGAGTAGTTCCAACTTTCCCTGGTTCTACTCCGCCATCTTGGTCCTGCCCCTGGAAGTCTATTGATGTCTATATTTTTATAATACTCATTTTCTGCTATTTACCTTGCCTTCATTGAATGCTTTATTATATCAAAGAAAAATAATTCACCAAAACAAACCAACCTAGCAAACCACATCTGCTAGCAGACCTGTAGTTGCTGTGATGTAGCACAGAAAAGGAAGAGATGCTCCATCACTTAGAATAACTTATTAAGATGGCGAGCCAGCACCTATGGGGGGCAGGACTTGAAAGCAGCTCTTCCTGGAGGTGGGGCCACTTCTGTCTGCACTGTACCAGGGCGTCCCTCGATTGCTATAATACAAGCTAGTACATATGGGCAGAGAGGAGATCCAGATGAAGTGTTCCTTGTGGAAGCAAAGTTCCCTTTCAGCTGGCTGGATGGGCAAGGCTGCATAGGGCTAAGCTGGGCCCTGGCAGAAGAGGATTTTAGCATGTGGGCCTGAGCAGGGAGGATGTTGGAGACAAGGAGCAGAACCTGAGTAAATGTGGTTAGCAGTCGCGTCACGAGGTCTTAGAATAGTTCTGATGTCCAGTTTGACTGAAAAATAGAGACTTGCTGAAGCAGAGAAATGAAGTTCAAGATATAGATTGGAGCAAACTACAGAGGGCCTTAAATGCCAGGCAAAGGAGTGTTTTTTTATCTTATCTGAGAGGCAATGCAGAGCCTATAAAAGGGTTTCCTTTTGAGGGGAAGACAGACTTAGAGTTAGAGTTATGGGAAAGGTGGTGAGGGAAGAGTCTAGAGTCAGGAAGACCCAGCAATTATGAGTCCTCCTGGGAAGTGAAGGTGCCTCTCTAGTTCCTTGACTGGTTGTCACCTTTACAAGTGAAGGTACAAAACAATCACTGACCTTCAGGAAGTTGCATTCTTTTGGGGGAAATGGCACAAATGCAGAAAAAAAGTGATTAAAAAATATATTTGTATATCTCCTGACTGCGCAAAGAGAGATGTCAAATTCTAGGAAGATCCGGCATTTAGGAAGACACAAGATAAATTCAGGGCTGCAGGGCACTAGCAGAAAGGGATGGGAGTGGGGTGTCAGGAAAAGCTCCAAGGAGAGGGTAGGGTTGGAGCTGAGCTTGAGATGAAGTCAGGGGTTCAAGGTGAGGAGAAAGCCATGAATTCTGGGGAGTAGGGGCAGCTTTTCATAAGGGCACAGAGGTGAGAGATGGAAGGAAGACAATTGGTCTGGAACAAAGAATTCCTTAAAGGAAGATGTAATAAATCCAGAAGGGTAGG
Organism: Monodelphis domestica; assembly: GCF_027887165.1. NCBI lineage: Eukaryota > Metazoa > Chordata > Mammalia > Didelphimorphia > Didelphidae > Monodelphis > Monodelphis domestica. The sequence continues at coordinate 51,344,166 of NC_077233.1, read as the reverse complement.
GAAGAGCCAAATTGTGAGGATTTTAAGAGCCAAACACAAGTTTGTAGTTTAGCCTGAAAGCAGTAGGAAGCCAAAGGGAGTTTTACAAACAAGGTAATGACCTGGTCAGTGAGATTTGTGGGTTAAGAATATTTTTGCAATTACTGCTTCTGCAGTGAGCTTGATGTCCTAGAGGAACCATTCCCAAAGAATCAGAAGGCTACTAGGCATCTAGTTTCTCTTTAGGCCTTAGTTGTCACATCTAATAAGCAATGGGCTGGACAATGATAACTGTGCTCACCAGTTTGTAGTGTCTTGCAGACGTTACCTCATCTCAGCCTCAATCAGAGATTAGGTACAATAAGTATTATTAGCCCTGTTTTAAAGGAAAAACTTGACCAGAGTCTAGTAGCAAGTAGTTTTTAGAGATGAGATTTGGTCCCTGGTCATAATAAAAATGAAGATGATCATAACTAGCATTTACATAGCATTTTAAAGTTTGCAGAACCTTTTACATAGGTTATCTCGTTTGTATTTGTCATCTCATAACTCTCCTGTATCCTTTTCCCCATCCTGTACTACCTTGGTAAAATAGATCTATCTTTACCTGCCTATATACCAAATGGGCTATACCAAATGTTTTCTTAAAATGTTTTTTGTCTCTAGAACCTGGAGGCTGCCTATTTCTTAATTCGGGTCCTCAAGTCTGATCCTAAGTGCTTCAAACTCTTGTCTTGACCACCTTCTGGCATCCCTCCTATTGCAGTCTCTGAAACTGATGATGTTTTTAGCTCTCAAATTTCTCCCTTGCCATAACCCTGAATTAGAGCTTCCCCCTTCTGGGGCCAAGCCTATCCCTGAAGCCTGAAGCTGCCACATGCCCCCATGGCACTGAGGTTTTTTTGGGGGGGGATATGAGGAAAGAGTATTCTTCATTGTGGGGTAGTGGATAAAGCACAGGACTTTGAGTTAGGAAGAACTGGGTTTGAATTCTGCCTTTCTGATATTTACTGGCTATGTGGCAAATTCCTTGACCTCTCTGAGTCTCAGTTTTCTCATGTATAAAATGGGGCTAATAATACCTGTAATTACCTAACACAGGGTTATGCAGGGTTATGAAGAGGGATAGTGCAGGATGGTGTAGGCTTTGCAAACCCTTAGTTGTAATATACCTACAATATTGCTGTCAATGATTAAAAAATAAAAAGATAAAATGAAGACCTGTGCTAGTTCTTCTGAGAGCCTCTGTCTAGCTGCCTAAAATATTTTTCATCTCAACTGTGACCCTGCTATTTCCCTAGATTTGGTCTGTGTTTTCATTTTATGCAAATCTCTAAAGCAGAATGTTCCTTAGATGGGCTTGGCATCAGCTAGTAATTTCCAGGCATGTGTGGGGAGGTGGGTGGGAGTGGGCAGTGTGCTTGGACACTGTCTAGGCTTGTAGGTGCTCTGCTTGCTCTTCTTTCTCCCTCTCTCCCCTGATTTATTTTAAAGGAATGTATAAGATGCCCGAACCATAAATGGATGAAGACAGGCGTGTAGGAGGGCTCTTCTTTCCCCAGCTATGGCCATAGGAGGTGTAGATCACACACCCTGGGCTTCCGCTACCCTGGGTAGAGTCAGTTCAGCAGCTTGAGGTATGGTGGGTTGAGAGAGGAGACCCTGGGATGGAAAGGAGAGTGGGAGTTGGGTTCTCATGGATGTTAATGGAAGGATAATTGGCCAAGGTAGGGAAAGCTGAGAAGATGTCATCTGGATCATTCCCAAATTTAGGGGTAGAGGAAGGTACCTACCAAATCTAGCCCTGATTGAGACAGTGGAAGTTCTTCTGGGTATGCCCCCCAAATACACTTGCAAACCAATTATAGCTTCTGAGCCCCGACTGGTTTCTGCTTTTCTCAGGATCCAAGTATGTGATTCCCCAGTTTGAAACTAGGGCCACTGAGAGCTAGCACCCCTGAAAGGCTGGCAGTGTACTTATTGGTGTTTCATATTTAATTGTTTCTATTGGTTCCCTCATGGAGCAAAGTAGGCAGGTGGCTTCAGGCTTTCCTTGACACCGAATTACACGTCTCCTCAACCTAAGGCTTCTCTCCCTCTAGGAAAACAGGGTAGAGAAAATAACAATTTTTAAAAACTGACAAAGGTTCGCAAAATGTTTTATATTCATTAGAGTTGCATTTGGAATCTCACAACGACCCTAAGGACAAGTACTGCCAGTATTCATGTCCTTCCTATTTTAATAGATGAAGAAAGTTTAACTTAGAAAATTTGGAATAATTTGCCTGTGGTCACATAGTCAATAAGTGCCTGGAGTGGGATTTGAAGCCAAGGCTTTTGGACTCCAAATCTTTTTCCAATACACAGTTGAAAATATTTTCATGAACACGTCATGATGCAATGGATGCCTTGGATGGGGCCTCACCTTTACCAGTGGGAACCTACAATTCCCAAAATTTTTACAGTACAAATCCTACACAGGATAAAAGATATAGAACTGAATGGGGCTTAGAGGTCATCTACTCTCATTTTACTAAGGCCAATTGAGGTCAATTTCATTATTTGAAAAATGAGGGATACCTTCAAGATGACTTCTAGATGCCTAGATGTAGTCACACTTGAGGCCAGAAGCAGCCTCAAGGAGCATGACTCCCGGAAGCAGAGAAGAGAACTGGCAATCACTGAGGTGCCAAGAAGAGAGGACCCTGGAACCTGGCTGTGTAAATCTCCCAGAGGTAGGATTTGAACCTAATCACTGTCTTTCAACTTTAAATCTTTTGTTCCTTCATTTGTTTTTCTCTCACTTATCTACCAGAAGCATTTGGTCAAATCCCACAAATAACGTTTGTTTAAAATCCAGTTATGTTCTCCAGTTCCCCATCTATCTCAAATAGATAGTCCTCTGAATGGAATGTGTCAAGAGAAAGGCAGATATTTCCAGTTTGGACTTCACAAAAAGTCAGTTGTTATACTCTGGTCCCTGGGAATAGCCCTTTGCCCAGGAATAATCAGTTGCCCTGTTTTTTTTTTTACCTCTTTGATATTTAAGCCCTTTGGGTAGGAACTGCCCTTCCTGTGCCATCTCTCAATAAATTCTGGAGTCTAACTATAGATAATTGTTGTGTTAATTGATGGGTTCAAATACTTTCTCCAGTGCTAAGTTGAAGATATGCCCATTGGCTCCAGTGCCCAACCCAACCCATCTCCTGGTGACTCTCAGGTTAAAAGATGCAATCATACTAGAAGGTAGACCAGATCTGGAGAGATTGGGAAATAAAAATGTCATCCCCTTCTCCTGCCCAGAGTACACTGTCCATGGACCTACTTCTGAACTTGTTGATAATGAGATGGATGGGGGCTTTTTTGAGGTTGAGTTGGAGTAGTAGGCCACTAATGTCTCTTCCAGCTCTAAAATCCTGTGATTCTGAAGAAGTTGGTCTAGATGACCTCTGAAGTGCTTTCTAACTCTAAATCCAGTGAATAAATGAATACAAAAGCATTATTAAGCATTTATGATGTACAAAACTCTGGGGATATAAATAGAAAATACAGACTCTATTCTTAAGGATCTCAAACCTAAGCAGGAAAAATCAAGGCAGGTTTCAACTATAAGTTGGATATAAAGGTCTTATCCATGCGATATGCCAGCAAAACAGATAATTCTATTAATAGTCATCTATATTTTGAGGTTGAACCATTTGACAATGGAAGGGACTTTGGTGGTTGGTGTTGGCAGTGGGGAGGACAGTGAATTGCTTCCCTTAGTGATAGGCTAGAAACAGGACTTGACTAGAAATAGGAATAGTGGTCTGGAGGGCACTGCTATTTCCTGGACCCTTGGACTTAGGGTCTTAATCTCTCTCCATCAGGGCCTGAATGAAGATGGTGGTTGAGATGGTGACACTGGTTTGATTTGTCTGCCATATTGCCCCCTCCAGGTTATTCCTCAGGGTGTCTTGTTACTTTAGCTAGGATGGCTTTGCCTGCTCTTATGAAGCAGCCCCCCTCCCCACTGCTTTTGGGTTCACTGTTCCAGCCACTTCCTTCTTGACCTCAAATTTAGACCAGTTGTTGAGCTAAGATAATGTGGAAAATTCATATCTATTTGACATCATCATTTTAAATTCCAACATCCTCTGCATGAGACATTGATGTTCCTCCAGATTGTTCCCTTGGTGTTGTGCTTCCCATTTCCCATCAAAGTAAAACAATTCTGCTGTAATAGAATTCACTGAGGGTCAGGCAAAGGCCTCAAGACTGTGCTTAAAGAACACTCAAGGAGGCAGGAACTGGTACAGTTTGCTGATGCACCAGAACAAGGAGATGCACCAAAGCTGGGGAAGAGCTGACCTCAGTCCAACTGGGGCACAGCTTAGACTGCTTTAATAGCCATGGTATAAATGCAGCCTCATAGGATGTGAAGAGCAGACTGCCACTCAGCCTCCTGGAAAAAAGTCCAATAGGAAAAGGACTAAGGAAGAAAGAATTACTGTCAAAATTGTGCAGACCTGTTGGGGAGAGAATGGCGCTGCCCAAGGTACCATTGCTCTTGTGTTCAGTTCTTTTGGGGATCTAATATCACTTCTCTCGTCTATTTCCAAGTTCCCCAAAGTGCCCTTTGCTGAACAGGTGGCCTCCTTCACATCCAAAGCCCTTCAGGCCTGGCTTATTTTCAGCAATTATCCTTATCTTTCACTTTGAATGACACTGGGGTCAAAGAAACAAGAGAACACTCTCCAAATACAGATCAACTTGTTATGCTTGGCTCCTTTCCGACACTTAAAGCCAACAAGGTTGTCTGTCATTGAAGCAGCTCAAGGAACTTGAAGAACAAAAAAATGTGTTCAAAGAAACTTCTGGTTAGTGTCACCTTTCCTGCTTATGGTTGTGAATCTCTGCTATGAACCAACTGTGTGATTTTGGCCATGTTGCTCTCTGTCCCTGGGACTCAGTTTCATCATCTGTCAAGAGGAGGAAATTGGACTTAAGTAGAATGACTCGTTTGGAAAGTTCCTTCCAAATGTCTATTGGTATAACCACCTCTCTAGTTCAGATAGATTATAGATAAAATAGATAATTTATTAATTTCAGGAACTGTACTACATGATAGGGTTGCATTTATAAGCAAACATTCATACACACATACACACACATATGCACACACAATCCCAGCCTTCAAAGAATTTACAATATTTGGAGGAAGAAGAAAACATTGAAAAGGCTGTAGTGAGGGGAGAAAAGTAGAAATGATGCCTCTGTGGGACAAGGCTGCTGGAAGGGAGATAGAAATGTCAGACTGTAAGACTTGGAGCCCAAAATGAGGCAAGCATGCTCTAGGCACCTGAAAAAATAGGAGTGTGGAGCAGGGTCTTACCAATCAGAAGACACCAAAGGCTAGATGCATTTCTAGGGTAAGAAGACTTGTGGGGAGGAGGCAGACTTGTCTAAGAGTGAGGGGATGGTCCATGAGTGAAGTAAATAGAGCCTGGGTCCTTTGAGAAATGGAAGTCGGAGACAGGTCCCTGTCATCAGAAGAGAGAGCAGAAGGATGGGAGCATCACCAGGATAAAAAGGCAGCTGTTAAGTATAGCCAAGGGGATTGAGCTCCCAGGGCCAGACCTCGGGGAGATTAAGGAGTAGGGTCCTAAGAGAAGGTATCAAGACAAATTTCTGTTTTCCAAGAATCATTCTGAATTAGCTTCCTCTGCCAGGCGAGAGTGACTTGTTGGCATCCCTGTTGGCTGGGCACCAAGGGGTCCATGTTCCTCCCCTTTGCTTAGTTCCTCTTCTGCTTTTCTGATCATTCCCAAGTACTTCCCATTTCTTGCCACTTGGTGTTTCCTGAGGGTGGGCTCACTAGGGGCCAGGGGTGGGGAGGAATCTATTTAAAGATATAAGGTAGGATTGCAGTGCCCAGTTTAGGGAATAGCAAATAGTTCTGCTTTGCCAGAAGTTAGATTGCAGGAAGGATAGACATGTGATGTGAAGTCTAGAAAGGTAGACTTGGAGACCTGTTCACTTGGAGATTTAAATGCCCAGCAGAGGAGTTTGCATTTTACTCTAGAGTCAACAAGGTACTTAATTGTAAGGTGTGGTTTTTGCCCCCAATTGTTTCTTAGTTTTTTTTTTCTTTTCAATTAGATCAAAAGCTCTTTCTTACAAGGCAGGGGTTCTCAACATGCAGGTGATGGATTCCTTTATCAGTCTGGTGAAAGGAAATTAATTATAGTGAAAATACAGATACCAAAACATTTTTAAAGAACAAGTTCTCAGACTGCAGGTTAAGAATCCCTTTTAAGAGTAAGAACCTCATCTCCACTCTTTCCCTCTGAAATTCCCTACCCCTAGACCTAGTAGTGCAGGACACTTCTTCAGCTGTGAGGCTTATTAAATGTTGTTGGATGGGGAATTCACAAAACAGATCCCAAGCTAAGGCCATCTATGAAGTCAAATGTTAAATCGAATGATACATCTGTGTGAGGCATGTGAGACTAGAACAGTGCTGGTAACTGTCACTGGCTTCTCTGGTCTTCACTGACACATTGTACAGCAGTGTGACCTTGAGCAAGTCTCTTGACTTTTCTGAACCTCAGTTTTTTCTTTTTCATAAATTTAAATTAAATTTTTTTATTTTAAGAAATATTTTTTCCATGTTTCCATTATACATTTTCCCCTCCACTCTTTCTTCCCCACTCCTGGAGCTGACAAGCAAATCCACTGGGTTATACAAATATTATAACGTGATATCTATTTCCATATTATTTGTTTTTGCAATAGAGTAATCTTTTGAAACCAAAACCCCAAATCATGTACCCATATAAACAAGTGATGTCACATATTTTTCTTCTGCATTTCTACTCCCATAGTTCTTTCTTTTGATATGGATAGGATTCTTTCTCATAAGTCCCTTGGGATTGTCCTGAATCATTGCATTGCTATTAGTAGTAAAGTCCATTACATTTAATCATTCCACCATGTTTCACTTTCTGTGTATAATGTTCTCCTGGTTCTGCTCATTTCACTCTGCATCAGTTCCTTGAGGTTCTTCCAGTTCATATAGAAATCCTCCAGTTAATCATTCCTTTGAGCACAATAGTATTCCATCACCATCAGATACCACACTTAGTTCAGCCATTCCCCAATCGAGGGACACCCCCTCATTTCCAATATTTTTTTGCTACTACAAAGAGCATAGCTATGAATATTTTTGTACAACCCTTTTTATTATCTCGTTGGAGTAGAAATCTAGTGGTGGCTCAGTTTTTTCTTCTGTAAAATAATGGTATTGAACTAGAAGCATCTCCCAACACTGATGAACCCTTCCCATTCTTTATCGGAATGTCATGAGGATACAATGAAATAATGGGGATGGAAAAAACAGTTTTGTGAAGTTAAAAGTGCCTTATGAATTGGTGAAGTGTTATTTATACTAATAGCTTGCCATCAGAATGATGAAGCCTAAACTCTGTCCCAGGAGGAAAGCAAAATAAATAATTTATTTTCCCTTCTATAAAGGATTATTCAGGTGTTCCTGAAGAATAAGAAGGAATTTTTGATCTTGGGACCTAGTAAGAAGACCAGCATTTCAAAAATGCCAATTACCTATAGCCACATGAAAAGGATGTGAGAGTTTTATTTTTGTAACATTGGCTTTTTAAGCAATTATACCAAACAGTAGATGCAGCCCAGCTCACCTTGTAGAGGATCTCTCCACCCTGGGCATGCTTGGCTCCACATGGGAGGGAGAAGATCAATACAGGGTGTCAGTGGTGAAAGATTAAGATGTGGGAGCAGAAAACTGAGCTGTGGCTATTAAAAGATAGTGACCTTTACTCATCTGACTGATATTAGTCCTGTCTGAGCTAGCTTCAAATGAAGAAGAAGGTGCCTAAAAGGCAGCAGTGAATTGGTAAATGGTTGATAGAAAAAATATGGGCACAACACACTTTGAAGTTTAATCTGCATCATTATTTTCTCCATCACTTTTTTAAGTCCAAATAACCAACAAAGCAAAAAAATCAAGCCCTAATTTGTAACATTAGCCAATTTCTGAAATTTTAACAATTGGATCTTTTTGGCCAATTGCAGCACTTTCCTCTATACAAGGTATTTTTTCAGCAATATCTCTCAGGCTGCTCCAAATTATCGTTCTATGCCCCTAATTCCACCATTAGAGTTTCATTGCTTTTGTATTGTATTCTTTAATGGAGAAGAGAGCTCAAAGATCATCTTGCCCAACAATCTTCATTTGACGTAAGACTCAAAAAAGAAAAAAATGGTTTAAGGCCATGGAAGTAGCAAATGTCAGGGCTGGATTTGGAGCCAGTTTCTCTTTTTTACTTCACTGCTGCTGCCTTTCTGAATTTTTGCCTCTTTAAAACTGTTGCACCTGGGAAAGGCTCAGATTCTGGTCTTATGCTTCAGTGGAATAAAGGAGGAAGGGCAAGTGTTAATATGAACAGGGTGGGGTAAGGTTGGGGAAAGATTTGGCACTTATTGGGAAAACATGTGGACATTCCTAAGGCAAGTTGGAGAAGTCAGGAAACCTGGGAGTGAAACCTCCTTCATCAGGCATTGGTGCACAACAACATATGAGAGAGAGGGAGAGAGGGAGACTCACACCTGCAGCACTTTACCAAAAGCACAAGTTCAGAAAAAAAGAGCCCCGCAGAGTGGGTCTTAGCCAAATTTATCTCCCAAACGTCCTTACATAAAATGAGGACATAACTTAAAAGGATGCTGGGAATGTAGCTCAGGTGTTGCAAATTTTCCATCTGCATAAAGGGTAAATCCTAAGTTTTAATAGCTTAATATGGAGCCAAGTCTTTTGGGACACCCTGTATATACATATATTAAATATATATATATTTGCTCTATATCTATATATCCCAGAAAAGCTATAAAGAGTTAGGTAAGAGCTCAAAAGCAAAATAAGGCCATTAAACTTGGGTCAATTATCCCAATATGGGCCTCAAGTCACCCCTAAAATAATTATAGTTTGTAATAGAAATATATTCCTAGGTCAGAAGCTAACATGAGACCTGTTCCCAGCTTCTTCCCTTTTCAGCCTGGCTTGACTCCAACTGACTTTCCTGGGATCATTCTATTTGGAAAGTTCTTTCTTGATTGACATCTGAGGTCCTTTACTCTCTGTCTTGCATGCATGAAATTCTCCCTTGCTTCATGCCTCTTCCACATTTTCTTCTTAATAAAGACTCTAAGTCACCGAGATAAAGTTAACTTTTATTCAGTAGTAAGTTGGGAAAGATTTTAGAAATATGTTCATACAAAATGGTTAATTTTTGTTTGTCTGGGAATTTAACAAGGGCAAACCCTCAATTTTCTGAAAGATCCAGCTTTTTATTTAGAATAACTATCTGGTGAAATGATTGTAGGAGAGGAGAGAAGTGTAGCACTGAAACTTCTTTTGTAGCAAAAATGGTCCCCACTTCCAACAGCGATGCTCATTCACATTTTTGGTCTGGGTCAAGGAAAAATGCCATTACTTTTGGCTCCCACAAGGGGCCAGCTCACGTGCCCCTAAGAATCTGGCAAAGGAACTGGGAAAATGGTGAGCCACTTCCCAACTGCCACCGTCCAAGGAACCCAGGGGGCTGCCCAAAGCCTTCTCTGGTTTCCTATGACTTCTGCTTGCTCTCTTTTCAGGCAGGAGCCTGGGTACAGTGATCAGAATGTTAATGGAGTTTATAAATAGACACTGTACTATGGCGCAGCTGTTAGGACTGAATCAGGAGGAGACTGGAGTGGATGGTTATCATTCTGGTCAGCTCTAGGTTCAGAAAAGCTCTACTCTGCATGAGAATGTGCCGGGTTGAAGGGAGAAAAGGGAACCTGGGTTGTTTTGATGAATAGAGGGAGGGACTCCTGTCCAGAGGCTTGTCCCTCAAATATGTATATGGCTCTCTATTTCTCCATAAGGCAGCACACACACTGGGGGGCTTGTTGAATTGAATGATCTCTACTTCTACTTCCTCCCACTGGAATGCCAGTCAAATCCTAACTGTCTTTCAAGATCCAGCTCAAACCCAAATCCAATCCAATTCAATAAGCCTTTATTAGGTGTCTACTATGTGAAAGGAACTTCTGAGGCTCTGGGATAGGGAAGCAAAGGTTTAAAAAAAAGCCTGCCTTCAAGCAGCTTGCATTCTATTGGGGAGATGCAGCATGTCAAGAGAATTAAATTCAAGATGGTTTGGAAAGAGTCAAGCTAGAACAACTAGGTTGCTCAGCAAAGGCATCCCAGAGGGATTTTGAGTTGGATTCTGAAGAAAGCAAAGAAGTCTATTTATTGGCGCATTTGTCTTTAAGCCACAATCATTTCCACTTTACCCTCTAGAATGAACCTTCCCTTGTGATCAGAACAATTCTGTACAAACACTGATTGAGTGACATCTTCTGGCAGTCTCTACACTTGGTTTTCCTATGAGCCCCATCTCTTTGTCATCAAGTAGGAAGCCTATATTATCTGTTCTCTAGCACTATCTTTGGTTTTTCCCTTACTCTGAGTTTGACATCCTTTTCCTGATCCCTTCTTTTACATTGTTGTAGTCATCATAAAATATTTTAATTTCCCAATTGAAATCTGTTGGATTACTTCCCAAGACCACCAATATCTTACCTGATAGAGGCAGCAAACAGATGGTGTGATGAATTGGATGCTTAGCACAGGGCCTGGTGCATCATAGATACTTTATTTTTTGTTATTATTTATTTTTTACAACCCTTACCTTCCATCTTAGACTCAATATTGTGCATCAATTCCAAGGCAGAAGAGCAGTAAGCACTAGGCAATGGGGGTTAAGGGTGTCCAGGGTCACACATCTGGGAAGTGTCTGAGGTCAGCACACCTGTGTTTTAAGAATTAATTAACTTAAATTAATTAATTTAAGAAGATTAATTTATATAGAGGATAGAGGAGAAGGAGGAGAAACCAGAACCTATGAGAGGCAGTGTGGTACAGTGGAAATAATTAGGAGATCATTGCAATAGTCTAGCCCAGAAGCAATGAGGTCTTCAATTAGGATGCAAGTTGTATGTGGAAGAGAAGAAGGTGGTTGAGAGCTGGAAGATGGAAGAGTAAAAGCATGATAAAGATCGTGACCTTGGGTGACTAGATGGATGCCGGAACCTTCCCTGACAACTCAGGATAGAAATGAATCTCCTCCTTCTTATGAGCACCGGAGAGGTGGAAAGAGTCCAGACCTCTGCAGCCTATCTTGAGGTCAGCTCTGTCATTTGGGTCAGGGCACTGTCATTTTTTCAGCTTCGTTTTTCTGGTGTTGGTTGGACCTATGTCTCAGACCCCTACTAACTCTGTGACTCTGGGCAAATCACTCAACCTCTGCCTGCCTCAGTTTCCTCATTTGTAAAATGTAGATAATAATAAAGGCATCTGCCTCCAAGAGTTGTGAGGATCAAATGAAATATTTGTAAAGTGCTTGTCAAACCCCAGAGTATTACTATTACTATTATTATATTTAATTCTCTAAGAACAGAGATGAGACCTGTGATTTCATTGAAATAGAGAATGCCCAAGGGGGCAGCTGAGTAGCTCAGTGGATTGAGAGCCAGTCCTAGAGATGGGAGGTCCTAGGTTCAAATCTGGCCTCAGACACTTCCCACCTGTGTGACCCTGGGCAAGTCACTTGACCCCCATTGCCTAGCCCTTACCACTCTTCTGCCTTGGAGCCAATCAGGAGTGGCTCATACATGTATGTTAGAGGCTGAACTTGATTCTAGGTCTTCCTGGCTTTAAGGCTGGTGTTGCATCTACCATATCTCTGCCTTTCTCATCCATTCCTATGGTAGTACTGAGATTCTAGTCATTTGATCCTTTTATTTCTTGTTTTTTAAAACGCATGTTTCTATAACACTAAGGTTTACAAAGCACTTTTCTTCCAGCAGTCCTATGAAGCAAGTCATGCAACTCTTATTATTCACATTTTTTCTCCAAGATCAAGTGTGTTTCCATCCAAGTGACTGAGATCCTTAGGCTGATTCTGGACATTTGGACACTTTTCTCTGAATTGGATCCTCCCCTCAGTGGATCAGTGACACTAAGGCCCCTGAAGCACCCTGAGAAACTGAGGCTCACCCAGGAGGTAACTTGCCCAAAAGGTCAGAGAAGTCAGAGGGCAGAGATGGGTTTGGAATCTTTTTTTTCCTGCCCTGCCAGACACGTGCAGAGTTTTTGTAGCTTCCTTGCATGGAATAGTTGCGGACTTTAGAGCCATTTGTGTACAACTGACCAAAGAAAACAGGAAACAATCCATTGGCCTTTCTGAAGCAAAATGCTCCTGAATATGAACACCTGTCCCAGGGAAAACCCCACAGAAGAACCTAAAACCAGCTTTGGCCTTGTATGACTCTTTTTTTTTTTGGTTTGTTTTTTGTTTTTGTTTTTTCCTCCCTAGAACAAGTTGCTGGAGAGCTGGCTCTGCCTCCTGTCTCCTTGTTCTATTAAAGAGATTGGCCTTTAGGGTGGCACTCAGAACCCTCTGAAGAGGAAAAGGCCCAGACAGAGGCTCAGTGTGATGCAGACAGAAATTTGGAACCAGGAGGCAGAGAGAATCTGTTCCCACCTCCCTCAGGGCAGACTGTTCTGTGGTCTTGCCCTGGGGGTCAGGCAGGGGAGGATTAGGTTCAAAGAAAAACTTCCAGTGGTTCAGAATTGCACAAGGATCTCTCCCATTAGAAGAAAATTCACTTGATGAATCTCTCATTTTTACCTGGAGTTGTCCAAATGCTCTCAATTGATCTATCACCCAGCTCAGCCCTTTACATCTTACACGCACATGGGATCCTGAACTGAAAGAGAGTGCTACCTCAAGCAAAGGATGACAGATTTAAAACTGGGAGGAAACCGTGTTCGGGGAGCGTATTTATAGCAAGTTTCTCTGATAAAAGCCACATTTATCAAATATATAGAAAACTGAATTAAATTTATAAGACTACGAGTTATTTCTCATTTAATAAATAGTCAAAGGATATGAACAGGTAGTTTTCAGAAGATTCAAAGCTTTCTACAGTCATATGAAAAAATGATTATTTGATCCTATTGACTGATTGCAGATACGAACAACATCACACCTATGAGATGAGCTAATATGCCAGAAAAGGAAAATGATACCTGTTGGAGGGGATATGGGAAAACTGGGAAACTAATGCACTGTTGGTGGAGTTGTGAATTGGTCCGACCATTCTGGACAGCACTTTGGAACTATGCCCAAAGGGCTATAAAACTATGCATATCCTTTGACCCAGCAATACCACTACTATGTCTGTATCCCAAAGAGATCAAAGAAAAAGGAAGGAACCTACAGATACAAAAATATTTATTCCAGCTGTTTATTTTGTTGGCAAAGAAATGGAAACTGAAGGGATGCCCATCAATTGGGGAATGGCTGAACAAGTCATGGTATTTGATTGTGATAGAATACTATTATGCTATAAGGAATGACAAGTAGGATGCTTTCATAAAAACCTGGGAAGACTTGCATGAATTGATGCAAAGTGAAGTAAGCAGAACCAGGAGAACATTGTGCACAGTAACAGCAATATTGTACCATTATCAATTGTAAATGACATAGTTATTATGAGCAGTATGATGATTCCAGATATTTCTGAAGGATTTATGATGAAAAATGCTTTCTACCTCCAGAGAAAGAACTGAGGTAGTCTGAATATAGATTGAAGTTCACTTTTTAAACTTTATTTTTCTTGTTTTTTTAAAATTTCTTTTTGTTTGCAACATGGACAATATAGACATATGTTTTGCATGACTTCACATGTATAATTTGTATTCAATTGCTTGCTTTCTCAAGGAGAGAAGAAAGGAAGGAGGAAGAGAGAGAATCTGAAATTCAAAAAATTTTTAAATTCATGTTAAAATATTTTTGCATGTAATAGAGAAAAAATAAATTAAGGAAGATTTAAAAAAATTTTTTAAAGCAAACAAAGAAAAGAAACTCTGGCCTACTTTGGCATTTTGTTCTTGGTAAGAGTAAAAGACTACTTGTACAGGGGATGGTTTCTTAGAAACCCAGCCTAGATGATGCAGAACAAGCATCTCATCTCTAGGGGAACAGACCCAAAGTCAGTCATTGACTGAATGAGATTCTCTTCTCATTTCCCTTTCTCCTTTTGGCCTCTCAGGTAATTACTATGCTTGAAAATGCAAAAGCAGAGATGTAGAACACTTTGCTTCCCTCCCAGAGTCCCAGGAAACAAAAGGGAACTCCCTTCACTATTGCATTTGAATAATGGATGATATCTGCACCTCAGCATTGGGATTTTTGCTTCAATAATTCAGGCCTAATATAAATGCAACCAACCTCTACCTATAGCCAAGCTGGACCACTTACTGTTCCTTGAATTTGCTCCAGACTTGTCCATCTGGATTGTCGTTATCCCTCACCACCTGACAAAACCTTATTCATCCCTTAAAGATGAATTTTCAAACGTTACTACATCTGGGAAATGCTCCCTGATTCTTCTCCTTCTGCTGTCCCTCCACTTGGAAGAGCTCTCTCTTTGCCCTCCCATAGCATTTTATTATGGTACTTATCCCAGATGCCTTTGCTTAGTTATTTAAGGGTCTAGTCCTGCCTCCGTGAGGGTAGACTATAAACTCAGTGAGCAGGGACTATGTCTTATATTACTCTTAGATACTCCATTCGCTGAAGTGCCTCAAACAGGTAAATGGGCACAAGAGGTTATAGGATACTAAATCTAGAACTGGCAAGAAACGTAGGGCAATCTAGACCAACTTCTTCATTTTAGAGACAAAGAAAAGGAGGGCTGTCAAGTGACAGTCACACAGCTGCCAAAGCTGGGACCGGAGCCCAAGTCTACTGGATTTCATCTTTAGCACTCTGCCTACTGTCCTGGGATTCAAAAACACTTGTATTGATGTGATTAGACATTTAAAGTCCACTTGTTGTGTGCTCTTCAGTTTTCCCCAGATGAGTATTGGGAATATTTTGACTCAACGATATTTCTTGCCCCTTCTCTTAGCAGATCTCTCCCAAACAACTTGAAGCATCCCTAATGGTTCTGTAGTGGCTGTCCTTCTCTTAATGGGAGGTGATTCCAGCTGGTGAATGTTTTCTTTTGCTCCTTTCTTCAGGATGAATCATAGCAGAGAAATTAATAACAGCTGTCTGGTCACAATTAGCACCAGCTGGCAGGTGTGACTCAGAGCTAGAAGAATCAGGAGCAGGGAGAATGGGAGGATGGAGACCGATCTATTGAAATGCTTAAATCCAGAGCAAAGTCAAGAGTTCATAGTACTTGGCTCCTCTGAGCAGGGACTGACTTTAGTTTTTCTTTGTAGCCCTGGTGCTTAGCTGGCAATAATAGAAGGACCTCCAACTTCTTTTTTTTTAAACTCCTGCCTTCCACCTTAGAATCAAGACTATATATTGTTTCCAGGGCAGAAGAGTGGTAAGGGTTAGGCAATAGGGGTCAAGTGACTTGCCCAGGGTCACACAGTTGGGAAATGTCTGAGGCCAGAATTGAACCTAGGACCTCCCATCTCTAGGCCTGGCTTTCAATCCACTGGGTTTTCAACCCAGCTGCCACCCTCCAACTTCTTTAGGCTATATCTACTCATTCATTGGATACTAATCCAGAATAATTTCCTGGAGCCTTAGTCATGACAAGATGCGCTCATTGAGGAAATAGATTTCATGCTGGAATTGACCTTGGAGGTCATCTAGTCCAGTCCCCTCACTTTGGAGATGATGAAACAGACTCAGAGACCTAACTTGCCTAAGATCCTGCACAGGATTGGTATTAGAGCCCAGGTTCTATAACTTCAAATCTAGGAGATTTCCTACTCATTGGACCCATGTGCCCCCAAACTCTGTCTGTCCCTGGGAGAAGCATACATCTGTAGTTCAAGGATATGTATACCAGTTGTTAAAGCTATGCCAAATAATAGGAACAAGGAATGGGCTTCTGGATCAGGAAAACTCCTCTACCAACGCAGGATGGCACTTTCTCTGTAATTTATCATCTCAGAGACTTATCTAAAGGGCTGACAGGGTGAGTTAACTTGACTAGGGCATCTTGGCTATGATGTGTCAGAGAGATCTTGACTTGGTGACTGACTTTCTAGCAGCTTTACCATGCTGTTTCCAATCAAATGGTAATTTGATTATATTTAATTTGCTATTTATTGAGCACACCAGGTATCACATACTTTCCCAGATGTGGAGAATATAATGAAAAAAAAAAAGAAATGGTTTTACCCTCAAGTATCTTATATTTTATGGGAGGCAGTAGGGGGGTGGAATGGGGCAGGGAACAACAGGTTATCAGCTAAGAGGATACAAAATATGTGCAAAATCATTTGAGTGTGGGTCCAGAGAAGCACTAAAACCTGGAGGGATCAGTAAAGGCTTCTTGTAGGAGGTAACCCTGGAGCTGAAGCTTTTTTTTTTAATTGAAAAAAATTATTTAATTAATTAATGTAGAATATTTTCCCATGGTTACATGATTCATGTTCTTTCCTCCTCCCTCCCCCCCCCCCCATTGCCAATGAGTAATTCCACTGGGTTTTATATATGTCATTGATCAAGATCTATTTCCATATTATTAATATTTGCACTAGGGTGATCGTTTAGAGTCTCCATCTCCAATCATATCCCCATCGAACCATGTGATCAAGCAGTTGTTTTTCTTTTGTGTTTCCACTCCCACAGTTCTTTCTCTGGATGTGGATAGCATCCCTTCTCATAAGCCCCTCAGAATTGTCCTGGATCATTGCATTGCTGCTAGTAGAGAAGTCCATTACGTTCCATTGTACCACTCTGTATATAAGGTTTGGAGCTAAAGCTTAAAGAGAACTAACAAAGAATGGAAAATGAGCATGACACAGAGTGTGATGGAGAGGCACATGGTGAGTGTGGACAGCCTGCAGCATCTAACAAAAGAGGAATTTCAACGAAGAAGTAGAGTAAAGGAGGTCATCAGGGAAATAAACAAGTAAAACAAAAGATGGACTGATCTTGTGGAAATAGTGAGAGAAGATAGGTGGATAACCCTAGTGCATCCTAGAGATATCAGGAGAAAGGGAGGCAGACCCCCAGCACTTTGGGTAGACCCTCTGCAGTACACATATGGGAGGACATGGACCAGACTTGGCCACGATGATCAGGCATGGATGTGTCCCTGCATCATTGGAGGGAATGTTCAAATCACTAAAATTACAGATGAAGTCAAGCACTGATAACAATAATTGATATTTTTATTTCAGCTATGAATTTTACAAAGAAATCATACATGATCTCATCACATCCTCACAACAATGCCTTGTAATGGGCATATATTTTATTTCTCTAAATGAAGAAACTCAGATTCAGAGAAGATACATAACTTCCCTGTAAGTACATAGTATCAAAAGTAGGATTCAAACTCATGTCTCCTTGAATTCAAGTCTAGCACTATAGCCATAAGAAAACCACAGAAGAAAACTCTGCTACCACAAAGGTCTGATAGGAATGTTTTGGACTGGTTGGAATATTGTGGGCCAGTAGACAGTATTGATCGGGTAAGATTGTTGCTATCTTGTGGGAAGAACTATCATGAGTTAAAACTTTATTTGTGAAGATCCCTGAGAATAGAAGTGTTGCAACATTTCTTAGTTACGTATTGGTCAGTGTTGCGTTTGAGCTGGGGGGATAAACGTGATAAAGTCAGTATTATGTATCTGAACTGACCAGAACCAGACTGGATCTAGGTGAGGACATTTTTGGATCGAATCATACAATCAGAATTGAGTAAGAACAATCTTGTTTTCCTCTTTGAATCAATCAGAGCCATTATACAAGAAACTGGGTCATGTCCTTAGCAATTTTTATAAAAGGGAAAAACTATTTCAGAATGTTGGGGTAGAGAGAGGCCTGAGATTTCATGAATCTCAATTCTAGAGGCTGGAGCAAGGATAAAGCAAAGGAAAAATTGAGCTGAGGCAGAAAAGGGAGGCATTGGGAAAAGTCATTGGCTCCATCACAAAGAGAGAGTTCCATTTCAGAGAGGAGGGCTTGGGCTTAGGGAAGTCCCAAGAAAAGGTCAGCTCTTTCCCCAGCATGCCCTCTTGATGCCTTAAGAAAGCCACTGGAGCCTATTTCTGCTACCACAAAGGACTGATAGGAATGTTGTGGCCCCCTGACGCTGATTCATTTTGTTGTTTCATTACCCAAATGTTTCCAGGAAGCTGAATTTTGCTTCCACTACAAAGATGCCAGGGGTTAACTAAAGATAGATGTAAATGTAAGGCTAGGCAGAAAGCCTAACCTCTGCTTAGATGCCAGGAATTTTCCTAACAAGGGTCTCAGCACCATTGTGCCTGAACTCAGAATTTTTTTAATTTAAAATAAACTCCTCAAAGAGGAGAGAACCAAGTGGATTGCCCCTTAGGCTTAAAATGAATTAATTATTGTAATAAACTGTGACAAATGTCTAACATTAATAACTACTGCTGGGGAAATCCTCTTCTGCCTTTCCACTAC
This sequence comes from Monodelphis domestica, assembly GCF_027887165.1. Lineage (NCBI taxonomy): Eukaryota > Metazoa > Chordata > Mammalia > Didelphimorphia > Didelphidae > Monodelphis > Monodelphis domestica. Next base: position 51,325,651 of record NC_077233.1, on the reverse strand, counting down.
AGGCTCTCTCTGTTCTGGACCCCAGTGCCAATTCTAGATTAGATTCAGGTCCTGGGGGTGGGGAACCTCATGATGGGGTGAGAGAACTAAACACTTAAGAGGACTGGACTCCCTTTTCTCACATTCTAGCCCTTATTTTCACCATGCCCTGGAAAAACTTATAGAATCCTTAATTTTTGGCTTATGTATAAGGTCTCTCCAAAGGAGGGGGAAATACAGTCTGAATTAGATATTGATTTCCTACACAAAAAAGAATTGTTAAATATAAGACACAAGTGGGCACTGAAGGAAAGAGAAAATGGAATTCAGTAACAATATTTAACTATCATGTTTTCCTGGGAAGTTCATGCTGAAATTTCATTAGAACAAATACTTTGTGGAATTTTTTCAATAGGCCCTGCACCCTCCCTTCAGTATCCTCCATATCTACTGACCAGCAAGGCCATGGCTTGGCTTATCTACTATAGAAACATGCCCTGCCACCAATCATCTCCATCTGAAACACCCAGGATGTTGGGCTTTCTCAAACTCCTGAGGTCTTCTCTAAGCCTATACACACTTATCCTGATATTGACCATCCTCCATGGCTGGAATGCACTCACTCTTTGCTTTTGGCTTATGGAGTCTTACCCTTTCTTTAAGACACAGTTCAAATACTACCTTCTCCCCAAAGCCTTCCCTGATCTCTCCCCCTACAAGTGTCCTTTCTCTCAAACTACTTCATATTGAATGACTTTTTATACGTTTGTATTCATAAGTTTTTTGTTTCTGCTGTATATATTTTGTTTTCATCTTTCACGTCTAAATTCCTTGCTAGAAGGGATGGTTTTATTCTTTTTATTTTTATTCTAAGGACCTGATAAAATGTTCACCACATAGTAAGGCACTTATTAGCTGATGGAGTTTTGGTCATCTATTTTTTTAAAACTTTTACATTCTATCTTAGAATCAATACATGGCAAGGGCTAGGCAATGGGGGTTAAGTGACTTGTCCAGGGTCACATAGCTTGGAAGTATCTGAGGTCAAATTTAAACCTGGAACCTCATGTCTTTAAGCCTGGTTCTCAATCTACTGAGCTACTTAGCTCTCCCCAGTTACCTATTCTTTTTAAAAAGGAGACATAAAACAGAAAGGCTCTGAGATCTAGTCTTTGACTTGGGTAGATAGGACATGTGTTTTAGCTGCCCTGGGCTAAGCAGTTTTCCATTTCTGCTTGGGGTTGGGAAAAGGACTTTGTTCCAACTTCTCATAAGTATAAGATGTGTAGTGCCCATATAGGCTAAGGTTTCTATGGGAATTATCTAAATGTTACTGGTGGGGAGGCATGGATGGCTACCTGGAATCTTGCCCATTCCAAGGAATCCTGATTCCTTCCTTCAGTAGCATGCACCCCAGAACTGTTTTTCCCCCCACCAGGGCTACACGATTCTAAAGACCCACATGCCACAAGAGGGGAGTAAAAGGAAGAGAAACTTGGGATAAAGTCACTCTTTTTATAAAGGTTCATCGCATTATCATTATTTCCTGCTCCATGGCCAATAAGGGGATAGATGCCTCCATAACTCTAAGCACAGAGTTCCCATCTCTTCAAGACACACATGGCCAGAAGAATCACATATTCTTATCCCCAGAGCTCCTGAGGCGAAGGACAAGTTAGGCCCTGTTCAGTATTTCTCCTAGCTTCCCCATACAAATGGCAATTTGGAGAGATGCCTTTGCATTTTTCCCCCAGAGTAGGAGGCATTGGCACAAGAAGGAGATATTTCTCTGAGTAGGTTCTGTGCCTCCAGAGGGCAGACAATTTATAGGGTATAAGCAGCTGCTTTGAAAGAGGGAAAGTTGTTCTAAAGCCTTATCTAGATAAAAAAAGCCTTCTAGATAGATAGATCCCTTTGTGCCCTTGCAAGTGGTTGAAAAACTTGATTTGACTGATTTCCATTTCCATCGCCTCCAAGGTCAGAAGATGAATGGGAATATCTAATGACCCAAAGGAAAAGAGGGAGCAGAAGAAAAAGAGCTGATAACTTGGAGCTCTCCTATGCCTAGTACTCTCTCTGAACTGCCTACTTGTTGTCACTTCTCATTGCTTGGATCTAGAAAACAAAAGTTATGAGTTGGAGCAATTTTTAAAATCAGAAGACCTGGATTCTAGTCTCTGCTTTGCCACTAACTAATAATGTGAATGGGCAGCCAAGTGGTCCAGTGGATAGAATGCCAGGCCTGAAATAAAAAAGACTCCTCTTCCTGAGTTCAAATCTGGTCACAGACACTTACCATCTGTGTGACCCTTGGCAAGTCACTTAACCCTGTTTGCCTCATTTCCCTCATTTGTCAAATTAGCTAGAGAAGAAAATGGGAAACCATTCCAGTATCTTCTGTCAAGAAAACTCCAAGTGAGATTATGAATGGTTGGATATGACTGAAAAGCAAAACTATGTGAAAAGGAGGAGCTTCTACCTGTGAATTAGGAGGGGAAGGCTCTCTCTAAGAACCTTATTCTGAGATAGGAGAACATGAAAGGAAGAGGACCTCTTTTTCTCAATTCCATAAAGCTTTTCAATGTTTTTGCTCATAGGGGTCTGGTTCCTTTAGGAAGAGAAATATCTCTGTTCAGACACAAGAAAGAAAGCATTCCATTCACCCTTTAATTCATTCATCTCCCTTTCTCCCAAGCTCCTTGTTCCAGACATTTTGAAGCCTGGAATCAATCCTTGCTTTATTGCATAGCAATGGGCTCCACAGAAGTCAACAACCTGTGTCAGTTTTTGGGCAATGATTCCATTTATTTAGCCCACAGAAGTTCTTGCTAAGATGGGTTTTAGTGACCATTTGGCCCAATCTTCTCACATGTTATAACTCTCCTGTCCTATATTTGTTATTTTCCTTCTTTTGCAATCCAATCCAAAAAGCATTTATTAAAGCAACTATTATGTGCAAGGTACATTGTACTAAGTGCTGAGGATATATGAAGACATAAAATAAGAAATAAGAGCTGCCCTTAAGACACATATATCTTAGTGGGTCAATAGAGCCTGTATTGGTAATTTTCATGTTACTGGGAATTGGTGCCCTTTCTGCAGCCTAGAATAATGAGAAGCTAAATTGACTTGTCTAGGATTATAATGGGTGGGACTTAAACTCAGGTCTTCCTGGTTTTAGGACATTATCTGTCCACTAAATCACAATGTCTGTCTCTCAAGGAGCTTACATTCTATTTGGTGTAGACAACATATAAACAGATTTTAGAAGTTTGTAGATCTAGGACTTAAAGGGACACCAGAGGCCATCCAGACTGAACTCATTTTACACATAAGGAAATTGAAGCTCAGGGAGATTAAGGGACTTGTCCAAGATCATATAGGTGGAAAACATGAGAAGTAGAGAAATGATTAAATTTGGTAACTGATTGGATGAGGGATTAGGGAGAGGGAGGACCCAAGGCTGACTAAGGTTAGGAATCTAGGTGACTAGAAAGATGGCATTGGACAGGAACAAGGAAATTCAAAGGGTACATTTAGAGAAGTAGATAACAACTCTGCAGAATATAGATTTGACTGAATGTGACCGATGGTCCTAAAAAGTTATTCTTCTCTGTTAGATGTATTGTCCTTTAGTTTGGAATTTTCCAAATCAGTTATAGGAGCTTTAGGTAGACCTGGGATAAAAACAACAACATCAGACTTAAAAATATTAATAATTGATGGAGCCAAGATGGTATATTATGGGCAGCCACTCAAATGATCTCTCCCAAAATTCTCCTCCAAACAACTTTAAAATGATGCCTCAAATAAAGTGTTGGAATAGCAGAGCCAACAAAAAGTTGAGGTGAGATATTTTTCTGGCTTAAGAAAACTTAAGAAGTAGGCAGGAGGAGGTAACTGGGCATCTCAGTGGATTGAGAGCTACACCTAGAGACAGGAGGTCCTAGGTTCAAATCTGGCCTCAGACACTTCCCAGCTGTGTGACCCTGGGTGAGTCACTTAACCCTCATTGCCTAACCCTTACCACTCTTCTGCCTTGGAACCAATACACAATATTGATTCCAAGATGGAAGGTAAGGGTTTAAAAAAAAAAAGTAGGTAGGAGAAGTCTGTAACACTGAAGTGAAGCTTCTGGTAAAGCTCCATCCAGAGACCACATATGAGGAAGCAACAATGGCTATAGTGGCAACAGCTTTGGGAGCTCATTCCAAAGTGGTAAGGGGGTCAGCTGATTGCTCATAAAGAGATTATAGGGGACCCTTTGCTGAAACTGAGTACTACAGGTGGCATTTATCGGCATCTCTATTGCCCATACACAATTCTGGGTTGAGGTTCCAAGGCAAAGAGGAGTGCTAGGGGTTGGGGTCCTGGTGACAGTACTAAAGCAGAGAGGAACACTAACACATGCAGCTGTAAGGGATCAGGGATTTTCCCTTGGTAAAGGTCAGAACACAGATTAGGAGAGCAGTGAACATACCTCTTTCAGGATCACACCGCCTTAGAAGCATCAAAAACTTGCAGACCTCCAGAACTAGCTCTGAAAAAAAGGAATACACAAAAGTTGTAGTTTGGGACAGTGTCCTTCCACCCTCAGGTGAGTAGAGCCCAACTTTAACAAAGTCCAAAGTCAAGATATAGGCTAGAAAAATTAGCAAACACAAAAGAAGAACTTGACCATCCAAGACAATCTCAAAAGAAGACAATTTATTTTTTAATTGAAAATTTTTATTTAATTAATTAATTTAGAATATTTTTCCATGGTTACATGATTCATTTTCTCCCCCCCGCTCCCCATAGCCTATGTGCAATTCCACTGGGGAAAACAGCTATTTTAAAAGCTTCAAAGAAAAATGTAATTAGACCCAAGCCCAATGATAATTCCTGGAAGAATTAACAAAAAAAGCTGAGTGGTAGAGGAAAGTAATGGGAAAAGAAATGAGAGTGATACAAGAAAAATATGAAAAGAGAATTAACAACTTGGTAAAAGAGGCAAAAAATATACTGAAGAAAATACATCCCCAAAATGGTCTAATAGTAAAAGAGGCATAAGTATTCCCAGAAGGAAAGAACTTAAAAAACAGAATTGGCCAAATGTGTATAGAAATGTAACTTGCCCAATAGATAAATAGGAAAGGAAACTTGTAAGAGAAAAGGAATGGAGAGGACAGAAAAACAGGTACAATAGTGAACTGCTAGTAGAATTGTGAACTGGTCAAACTGTTCTGGAAAACAATTTGGAATTATGACCAAAGAGTTATAAAACTGTGTACATCTTTTAGCCCAGTGACTACTAGTCCTGATTCCCAAAGAGAATCAAAGGAAAAGGAAAAGGAAAAGGACCTTTATTACAAAGATCTCTTTTTGTGGACAACAAGCTCATTAATGGGGCTCAAGCCATTATTCTAAATCCAGAGCTCTTCTGGAAGCATCTCTCTGCAGAGACAGTATGTTGAACATAAGGAGCAGCAAGGAGATCCATGTGACTGAAATTTATAAAATATAAGAGGAGTAGTAGAAACCTGAAAGGCAGACTGGAGCTAGATGGTGGAAAGTTTTCACTACATTTATCCCAAAGAGGATGGGGAGCCACAGAAGGTATGTGAGTAGGAGAGTGATGTGGTCAGACTTTATCTCAGGAAGATTATTTTTTCAAGATGGATTAATAAACAACTAGCACTTATATAGCATGCCAGGCACTTAAAAATACCATCTCATTTGATCCTCATAATGAACCCATGACATAGGTGCTATTTGCCCCATTTCACAATTGAAAAAATCGAGACAAACTAACTTTCCCAAGGTGACACAGCTATTCAGAGTCTGAAGTTGGAGCTGAACTCAGGTCTTCTTGATTCTGTCTCTGCAGTGATCCACTACTATACCACCTAATTCCCTTGGAACTCATTGGAGATTGGGCACGCTGGGAGCAGGGAGACCAATTAAAGAGGCTGTTGTCATCTCCAGTGGGAGAGGTGATAGGGCTTGAACTAGGGTAATAGCCTGTGAATGGAGAGAAGGGATTGGATACCAATGATGCTGTGGGATTCGAATTTATACATTTATCCATTCATGCATTTGCTAGAAGGAAGAACTATCATTAATAGTTCTTGGCAAACCTGAAATTGCTTTTGCAGAAAGCTCTTCCTAAAAAGTAATTACAATTATGAATGGCTTTGGCTATTACAATGTTGCATTATTAATTTCTTTTAATATACTCTGCTTTCTACCATCATTCATTCATATTTAATAAGGAGCCTTGGCAGTCAAGAAGGAAACCCTACTGCAGTATTTATGAAATTGTCTGGGACCATTCAACGTCCTTAGTCTTCTATGTTCCAGACTGTGTTTCCTTCTACCCTACTGACCTTTCTGGGAATTTGATTGTTTGCTGAACACAATTTGACCGGCCAAACTGATCATTGCTCTTCTGGTGGATTAGGAAATTGGCCAAGCTGATCATTACTCTTCTGATGGATTAGAAATACCTGCCAGCAGCCTAGCAGGGTGTTATCTATAACCCAGAAAAAATACATTTCTAGCATATTATAATAAGAATAATTAACATTTGTATAACACTATGTGTGAGCAGCTGTGCTGAGCTATTTACAATTATTATTTTATTTAATCCTCACAATAACTCTAGAAGGTGGAACAACTATAATCTCCATTTTATAGTTGAGGAAATTGAGGCAAGCAAAGGTTAAGTGAGTTTCCAGGGTCACACAGCTTTTAAGTGTCTGAGGCTAGATTTGAACTCAGGTCTTCCTAATTCCAATCCTAGCACTCTGTCCACTGCACCACATAATCCTTCACACTCTCTACTGTATGGACTAGTCCAGGGAAACTTTGAAAGGGGTTGACTATGTCATACTCTTGACTGCAATGGCCTCCATGTTCCACTTTTGGCAAAAGTGTAAGAGAAGTTGGATTCCTCCCCTCTTTTCACACTTTGAAGGCTTCTGACTAGCAGGCAGTTTCCCAAATCCAAGAGTGCTTCTCTTTGCCTCCAGGATTATCACTTCACTTCTTAAATCTGTATGATCACAAGCCCCCATTTGGTAAGGCAGGAGTCTCTTGGAATTTCCCCAGTGCCTGAGCAACCTTGACTCCTTGGGTTGTAATAAGAGCTGCACCTGATCCATAATTACCTGGGCTATTTTTTTCTGTTCCTACCACCATCTCTTGGTACTAAATCTTAGTACATTCTCTTTGCCACTTTATTCATCACCATAAACTCCAGACTCTAAGAATGGGTTTATTTATGAGGAATACAAACTTAGAAATATTGCTTCAGAGGAAAGTAATTTAGAAATGCAAGAAATCTACCCAGACCAAAACTTGTTCTTTTTCTTTTAATCCTTAATAAAATTCCCTCATGTCTAACATGAACCTCTCTATTCTAATAGTCCCTCTGCCTTTTCCAATCTCTATGACTCTTTCATGCTTCCAAAGAAGAATATTTCCTACCAGAATGCCTCTGGATTGATCTGAGAATTCTAAATACCTAGAGCTTCAGGATTAAGATCTTTGGTTTGTTCCTCCCAACCCCAGACTCACTCCCCACCAACTGGTTATCTCCTGATTAGAAGATGAGAAGAGAGGATGAATGGAAAGGAGATGAGCAATGGGGCTTCATCTCTATGATCATTTGGCTAAATAACACCACAGGACACCATTCCTATCATGTCAAAAATGAGAATAATTTACTCTCATGCAGAGTCACATCCAAAGTTCACAGAAGGTCTCCACCTCTTGGCAAAATTCCTTCCTTCCCCCTCTGTCTATGTCTTCCTTTACACCTAGATTCCTCTTCCATTTTTCTTTTTTCAGCACCTGACAGCTAGCCAATCCATGCTGAAGCTTGAGTTAGGGTTATGGTTATTAGGTAACTTACTTTATAAGAGCTTAGATGTCTCCTCTATTGAGCATTTAGGGTTCTGATAGGGATTCTGAGAGATGGAATAATGTGGAATAATGCTGAAATAAGAGACCCACCCTCCAATAAAATTAGGCTCAGTTCATTGACAGGCCACAGAAACTATAATAAATATAATAGCAAAACTTTTAATTAGGACACGACTTCATAGTAGATAACAAGATTATAGATTGTAGCTATGCAGCCCAAACCTCATTCTTAGGCACTCATCTTTAGCAATCAATCAGTCAGCATCTTTTAAGTTCCTAATATGTGCCAGACATTGTGCTAAATGCTCAATTCCTATTCAAGAGCCTACTTATGCCCACCATGCATCTCTCCCTTTGGGAGGTAGCAAGGCACCAAAAACTAGTGACCCAAGAGTCAGAAGACCTCAGGGAAAGTCCCAGATCCATTATTTACTGTGTGACCTTGAGCAAATCAAGTAATTATTTTCATCCTCATTTTTATTATCTATGAAATAGCAAAATAATTATTACTACAGCTAGTAATTATGATAATAATTACCTACTCCAATTTATAAAAATACATTTTTATCACATAGTTTTCCCAACATGTCCCCCTTTCCCCTCAGATGGCCATTCCCTAGAGGGAACAATACAAAACAGGGGGAAGCTTCAGTAAAATCAAAGCATTAAAAAAGCCTAATGTTATAGAACATGTTGCACATCTATCATTTCTAACCTTTGCAAAAAGGAGGAATAGTACAGGTCTTCTTTGTGGTCAAATTGTTAATTATAATTTCCATAATTGACTTTCAGTGGGTCTTCCACTTGATCATTATAGTCATTATGTATATCATTTTCCTGGTTTTACTTGCTTCACTAAAGCGTGTTCTTCAATTTTGATCTACTCCATCCATGTGCTCAATTTATTTAACCATTTCCCCATACATAGGCATCTACTTTGTTTCCAGTTCTTTGCTACTATAAAAGAATCTGCTATCACAATAGCTAGCATTTGAATAGTTCTTTTAAGGTTTGCAAAGAACTTTATATGTTATTTCATTTAATCCTCATAACAACCAGTGAAGCAGGTGCTCTTATTAGCCTCATTTTGCAGATGCAGATGAGGCTGAGATAGGTTGCTCACCTAGGGTCAGCCAGTATCTGAAGGAGCTAGTAAGTGTTGGAGGCACTATTTGAACTTAAGTCTCTCTGACTCTAAGTTCAGCACTATGCAGTGTGCTACTTAGCTGCCTTTAAAAATATTTTGGGACATGTGGGGAATTTCTTTTTTTTCTTCTTAAGGAAATTATAATTTATTTTTCCAAAATGTTATTAATAGAATTTATTTCCAGGTATCTAAACTCCTTCCTACCCTCCTCACACCACAGAAGGCATCATTCAGCAAACAGTTATGTGTGTATATATATATAGTAGTAGTCTCTCGGTAACCGAGGATGATGATTGTCTTTGTGCGTTTTCATCTATGATAGATGAGTGTGCACAAAGACACTTGTGCGTGAAGGAGATTTAAGTGGAAAAGTCGGTGCACAGAGACAGTCCCACTCTCTCAGCGTTGGAAGCCTGGGTCCAGTGGCATGAAAAGCCGTTACACCTGGAGACTTCCTCAGCTGCATTGGATGGCCATGTTGTCTTTTGTGCTCCATCACGCCCTAAGCACTCCACAGTGCTTTGCTGCGTCGCCATCTCAGCCGTTGAACCTTCTTGTTGGTTTTTTCCACCTGTTCCGCCAAAGCAGTCTTCACATGCTGGGTGAGCAAAGCCCTGGTTCACCAGGGGTCAACGACAACCCGATGGCTACCCTCACAAGGTTTAGCCGGCCTGTGGAAGCCGTTGCCTGGGGTGTGGCCATTGCCACATGCTAGTAGCTACTGGGAGCCACAAGTGAGAGCTGGGTGTCAGGTGAGGGTCAGAGGCTGGAGAGCTGCCCTAAGAGGGCACGACAAGCCCTCCATACCAGAGATACTACCCCTTCCTGAGCACCCCATACACCCCTGTATATATATATATATATATATATATATATATATATATATATATATATGTATATGATATCTTTCGTTTTCTACTTTGCAGTCTATACTCTGGAGGTGAACATTTACAAGTTAATATTCTTCAAATATTAGATCTGTAGCTATATATAATGTTCTCTTGGTTCTCATTTCACTCTTCATTATCTCTTGTAGTTATTTCCAAATGTAAAAAAAAAAAACCTGCTCATTGTTTCTTTTGGTAAAGTAGTATTCCTTTGCTATCATATGTAGCCATTCCCCAACTGATGGACATCCCCACAATTTCCAGTTCTTTGCCACCACAAAAAAAGCCATTATAAATATTTTGGAACCTATATGTTATAAAGCCTTAATATATATATATACATATATATATACATATATATATATATATAAAGTAAAATAAATATAACGCCTCTACTTCATGGATTTTCACTCATTGCGAAAGGTCTCTGGAACGTAACTCCCACGATAGGTGAGGGATCACTGTACAAAGTTTTATAATTCTGAGCATAATTCCAAGTTGCTCTCCAAAATGGTTGGATCAGTTCACAGAGAACTTCTTCTTATCATTGATCTTCTTGGAGTACTTTATAATCAAGATAAAGGTAAACAAGCACAAAATTCTGAGCATAATTTATTGAAAAATCATAAATTTGCCAATAAACAAGGCCTGAGCTCCCCAGAAAAGCTAAAACCCCCAATGAGAGGGACAGTTCTTTTTTTATGGGCAAAGGGGGAACACCCAAAATAGAAGGTAGCATTGTAGATGGGGAAAACAGCCTGATTGTTTTAGAAAGCCTGTAGTATCATAGACCTGAGGAATAATGTGATTGGATAAAATTGGAAATGACTGATTAGCCACATCCCTTTCTTCCATCCTGTCTCTAAGAAATGTCCATTGTTTGAGTTTACCCGTGAGGTCAGTTTAGTGATAGTGGACCAAACTACTCTGGATAACAGATCAGCCTCCTTGATGTCCACCTGCAACTTTCAAGAATAGAAGATTAAATTGAGGCAAGAATAGGAGTCATTAGCAGGAGAACTGAATTTCTAAACTTAATTTAGAGACAATGAATGATTTGCTGGAAAATTGAGTTTCCAAAGTTAACTGAGAAAAATGAAACATGACTTAGAGAGTTATAAAAATGTCAGCAGTGAATCAGAATAGCAGAACAAAATCAATTTGATTTTCTCAATTTTCAGGTATATGCAGAGCAGTGGAATAGCTAGGTCAAAACATTGGGACATTTCAGTCACTTTCTATGCATGGTTCTAAATTTGTTTCTAGGATACACTTCCTATTTTTTAACTCTATATTCTTCTGGCAATGTTATCTGATTGTGAATCATGGAAAACCATAACCTCTGAAAGCCTACAACTGCTGGTTGCCCAAAAGGACAATGGAGAAATGCATGGTAGGCATCAGTGGGCTAAAGCACAAGACTATCCATGATGTGGGTGTGAGAAAGTACATAAAAGATATTTTTCATTAAATGAGAGAAGCACCTAAATATTTTTCAACTGTGAATTGTTTCTATAATGCAAACTCTGTATTTATTTCTGCTTCACCATTCTGTCTATTACCTACTATGGCTGAGCTACCCAGAATCCTTTCCCACAAATATCCTGGGTGGCTGATTCCCAAAAGCATGAGGTTATTATGTTCAGAAAGATATAATTTTTATCTGTAGCATAGATAAGTTTGGCCAAAAATAAGATGTATTATCACTTGATATCACTGCACACCCCTCAGAAATTACTTTTACATAGAAGCAAAAGTTTATGGACCCCACAAAAAATAAAAACAAACAAACCATTTTTCTGATACCGTACACTGATCCCTTGTTTTCTCTATTGCTTTAGCTGCTGTTATCAAGCTGTGAAAACTTACAGTTTTCCCTGCAGTCAACATTTTATGCACAAATACAGGTTTCTGCGAATACTTATAGGCAATAAAGAACTGTGCTTGCTTCCCTCTGGCTCTTCTTAGCAGAGGGAGGGGCCTGTGGATATGAAGCAATGTTTATCATGTCAGGCTTTTCCCATGGGTTTTATTTTGCTGAACTGTCTCCCCTCCCTCCACTTTAAATTCTTTATTATTGCAGATGACTTCCTAGAAGGAGGAGAGAAAGAGGGACATGATGAGGAATGTAAGTGATGCGAAAACAAAATCCATCAATGAAAATTGATAAAAAAATGCACGTTTAAGAACTTATTGTGATAACAATAATCATGAGTATATATATATATATACATACACACACACACACACACATGCACATTTGTTTATTTCTTTATAAAGTGTCTAGTCATTCTGATTCTGGTGTATGTCGAGCTTAGAGTTCTGAGCTGCAGAAGGGCTAAAGTGGATTTGGTGTCTGTACCAATAGGGACACCTGATCATCTCCTGCTGCCAGATTGGCTCACAAGACCCAGGGAAAGTCTAGGCTTATTCCACTTGAGCTAGGGACACCCTTTTCCTTGCTGTAGTATAGTGGAATGCCCAGGATAGGGCAGTATAGGGCAGCCTGCTGTCTACCCATTCTGTTCCCTTTCCATGAGTCATGATTTGGTTAGCTTCCTGATTCCTGTCCATCATGGCACCAGGACCTTCATTGCATCCTTTCTGGAGAGCCTGGATGTAATGGTAGGGAATAAAGTGTTGGGATGGCAGAATGCCCAGTATAAGTTAAATTCTTCAGCAGATCTGATAAGCATTCATCAAGGGTCTATTATATTTAAGCTACAGAAGCAAAAGTGAAGCAGTCCCTGCCTGTATAGAGCTTGCATTCTACATGTACAATACACAGATAAATAAATGCAAAATGTAGGGACCACAAAGATTATACATATGATGTCACTGGTATAGAGAACTCCTAGATGGGAAAATTTCTCTTCTAGAACATTGAGAAGTTAAATGACCTACCTAAGGTCACATATCCAGTCTGTATTAGAGGCAGGGCTTAGACCCAAGTCTCCCTGGTTCTGAGACTAGATTTCTAGCCATTATGCCAAAATATCTCAATAAGTACAAAGTGATACCAATTTATTTTAAGAGAGGTAGATGAAAGGTATAACTGGAGGCATCAGAAAAAGCCTTGACCTGACTCAGGCTGGTTGCTTGATTTAGACTCATGATTGGAATATAACTATATAATCATAGACCATCTAACATTTGACAATAAGGAAGGAAGTGGACATTTACTAAGCTCATACTATGTACTAGACACTGAGTTAAGCACTTTATGAATATTATCTCATTTGATTCTCACAACAACCCTGAGAGGTAGTTGTTATTATTGAACCCGTTTTAGAGTTAAGGAAATGGAGGCAGGCAGAGGTTAAGTGACTTGCCTGGGATTATACATTCAGGGGTTGTCGGCAGTTGGATTTGAACTCAAGTCTTCCTGACTCCAAACCTGGTGTCTTTGCATTGAACCACCAAGTTGCTACAAATAAGAAGTTCAGTCAACTACACCATGGAAAACACATTCAACATGGATATGGTATTGACTCAATTGGACACAGCTTCTTTGTCTCCATATTTGTCACCATAGCATGCCTTGTCAGCAGTGGGTATCAAGCTTGAGGAGTGCCTTTATTTGGCTTTTAGATTTGATCATCTAGGAAATGACATAAAAGCTATAACCTTAGTTCCTTAGATTCTCTCATAGGGAACAACAACAACAACAATAACCAGGGTAGCTCTGCCCTGTGAAGGATTCTGTGAAGTAGAAATGAGGAGATAGTGCATTCCAGACATGGGGGGGGTACTTTATATGCTCAAGGATCTACAACTAGAAGGAAGACCATCTAGTCCAATTGTGTCCTTTTGACAGATGAGGAAATTGAGTTAACTGTTTTACCCAGGATTATACAAGTAGTAGGCAGAAGAGTCAGGGTGTGAATTCTATCCCATGGCTCAAAATTCAGTGTTCTTTGAACTCCAACCCCATTGTCTGTCATTTGTGCAAAGGCAATAAGGGTGTGATAAAGAATATTGTGTATGGAGAAGAACTCACAAGTCAGTTGGATTGGAATGGAGAATACGAGAAGGGGAATATTTTGAAGTAAGACCAGAAGGACAGGTGGGAACTAGGTTGTGGAGATCTCCAAGTTCCCTTTCAAATTCAAAGTTGCAGAATTTTAATGCTCTGTGATTCTGATTCTGGTAGGCAGTGGTTAGATAACTTGTTATGACCTGCATGCTCTTGCTGGTTCCTGAGGCTGCCAAGGAAATTTGTGTGGTGCATGGCCCATTTGTTGCCCCCATGATGCCCTTCCCCAACATTTACACCAACTCTATGGGCAGTCCCCTTTATTTAGTCACTTTGTTCTCTTTCCATGCATTATGACATGGTTGGCTCCCTGAATCCTGTCCATCATAGCACCAGACTTTCACTGCATCCTTTCTTGGGAATCTGAATGTAAGGGTACAAAATAAAGCCTTGGGATAGCAGAATGACAGATAATCCCCTCAAGTACAATTCTTGTTTCTGCCAGGTTGGACTTTGCATGTAGAATCAACCCTATGAATATATTTTTAAATCTCTGAATTTCAGAGCCAATATCCCAAGTCATCTGGAATCAGAAGCACTCGCCCAAACAGCCATTGTCATTCATAGGATAGATGCACAGCAGCTGGCAGATGTTGGAGGGTGATAATATTTCCTGTTTGTAGAGCTAAGGACAGTATTTCTGATACCATTCCCTTGCAGTCCAGTCCCCTACAGCCATCCAATGGAAAAAGGTTAGTCATACTCATAAACAGTAGAGTTGTTGCCTGCCTACATATTAGAACAAAAAAGGGCACTAAAAAGCCTTTAATCTGCCTATAGGTTGATCATTGTGTCCCCAGATGCCCACCAGTAATATCACTCCTTTGGGTTAAGACTTGTTCTAGAAAAAGCTTCTTATAAAACAAAAATATTATCCAAAGAGGTAGCCCATTATCTTCCATGAATACATTGGCCAAATTTGATGAGCATATAAGTCCTGGTTGATACCTGGATCATGAGGAAATGGGACATGGGGACATCCAGAGTCATACCTAGACCTAATTGTTCCTGGGGGCAGATTCATTAGGGAAAGAGGGGTCAGACCATGCTAAGGATAGTTCTATCACACATGTGGGTACAATTGTATCAGAAGGGGATGGTGTTGGCTCTGAGAGTAGATTGCCAATGGGATGGGACCATGGAAGTGGCACCTAGGACAGTTGTACCTCATGCTGTTGGAAAAGTGAGGAGTGAGACAGGTGATTAATACAGGGAGGAAGCAAGACCTCCTTATATATGGAAATGTGCTGCTCTGGGGAGGAAATGTAGATCTTAGCCCCTAGATGCCAGTGGCCTGAATTAAAGCTCTATTTGCTCTGTCCAAATTATAGATTTGAAATGGATGAGCTTTAATGGGAGATCAAGAAGGGCTAGAAGGAGGGATTGCTGTCCCAGGATATCTAGCCCATTGTGGAGAGGTGCAGGGTGCAGAACAGTTTAAGGGGAGGTCTAACGGCGACAGGGAGCACTGAAGATAGTCTTTACCCATTTCACAGTTTTGCCCAGGACCAACCTCAGACCAGAGTTTAGGAAGTTTTATCCTTGTCCTCTCAAGTCTGACCAGAACCTGGGCATGTTACTATGTGAAGATCTTTAATTGTCCCTTTCACCCAGTGGGATGCCAAGATGTCAGGGAGATTAGACATCTGATTTAATCCCTTCATTTCTTCAGTTTGAAAAATTTAGGCGTACCCTCATTCGTTATACCAGAGCCAGTCATTGTGGATGGATGACGGTGTGGGAAGAAAGAACCAATATCTGAGAAAAAACAACAACTGAGAACAAAAGGTAGTTAAACCTGAGGGACCAGGAGGCAATGGATCCTTATACAGATACTACTCCCCTACTGTCACAATTTCTTTGCATCCCTCATTTGCTTCTCCCAATTGAAGGAAGTAAGAAGTCATGGTTTTGAGAAAGGAAGATAATTAGACTATGAGTGGGTGAATCTACATGTCTTCTTTCATGAATATTTTTCAATGCATGTGTATTTTCTGGTGCATATATATTTATGTGTATGATGAATTTGTTGTATGCAATTGAATCATATGCATTTATGCAGAAAGACAACCTAGTTAAATAGATGGACTATTGAACTTGAGTTGGAAAAGCAGTGTTCAAATCCTGCCTAGTTGATTGACCATGGGAAAATCACTTAACCTTATATCATGTTATAGGCATTAGTGTAGGGAGTTCTCACACTGGGATAATCACAGATTTTTGATGTGTTGAGGTATGGGGTACTAGCCTTAGATTGTACTTAGGAGTCTGTGGATATAGATTGTAGGATTTAAAGCTGAAGAGACCTTAAAGACCAGTTACTCCAAAACTATTATTTTTAAAAGTTCCAGAAATTGAAGTGATTTGTCCATGGTCACATAGATAGCAAGTAGACACCGAATCCAAGGGATCTATCTGATCAAGTGATCTATCTAATCAAGTTCTCAAGTAGGGAGATGGAAGCTGTTTAAAACCAAACAAAAAGAAAAGAAATTCTAGATTCTAAAATATTTACAGCAGGAATTGGAAACTGAGGGATTGTCCCTCAATTGAGGAATGTCTGAACAGGTCATTATTTGAGAATATATTAAAACATGTTCAAATAGTTATGTAATATGATTTGTCCCAAAAGACATTGTACTAAAAAACATGAAAGGACCCACATGAAATTATGAAGAATAAAGCAAATGTAACCAGGAGCCCATTATATTCACAACAGAAATATTGTTTGAAGTACGACTTGTGGTTGTCCAACTCCAAAGGAAAACTTATTAATAGAAATAAGCAGGACATGGTTTTATATATACATGTATATTTTTGTCAAATGATGTCTCTTTTAGTTCAGGGAGGAGAGAGACAGAGTTACCTGGAAATTTTGATTAACAACAAATAAATAAAACCCCAAACAATCAGGGAATACTGAAGAGTCAAGTTGGGGAAAATAATCAGGAACCAAATTAGTCATCAGAAGAACAGGCACAGGGGAATCATGAAAAGGACCTTAAAACTGAAGACATTTTTGTCTTGCTCAGGGATCCTGTATATACTTCCTGTTGGGACAGAAGGCAGGTATTAGGGTCTGGCCAAGCAAAGGTCTACCGGCAGAAGGAGAAACAGCTCTGCTGAGAAAGACCAACTAGAGAAGGCAGTAAGGGGGTGGAAATGAAAATAGCATTCTCCTTTTACCCTTCATCTGTCTTTCTTACACTCCATGTTATACCATAGCTAACATCCAGCTGGGAAGTTGTTTCCATTCATCTCTTGTCTCTCCTTACTCAAGGTGCTATTACGTAGGCTGGTGGTTCTTAACCTTTTCCCCCTTTGCTAGTTTGGTGAAGCCTATGATTTTCATTTCAGAATAATGTTTTAAATGATAAAATACTTGTGATTTCAAAGAAAACTAATAATGCTGAAATACAGTTATTAAAATAAAAAAAAAACAAGTTTATAGAACCCAGAGGAAAAAACCCTGCATTATAGATCTACTTTGTCAGCTTCCAGATGTCTTGAGGCTCATTCCTTTAGAAACACTTGAATATGAGCCTAATTGTGGCAATTCTTCCATTGGAGTTGTGTATTTAGGCCAAGTGCGTTAAATTTTGCTAAGTTTATAATTTTACTATGGTCTAGCTGTACCTGAATATGCAGATGGATACAAAACAAAACAGAAATGAACATTTTGGTCCAAGACACTAGATCTTTTCCTATCCTTTTAAAATAAGATCAACTAACTTCCATGGGAGAATCCCAAATGCATTTTCGGTAATTTTAAATCAAAAGAGGATCCCCTTTTCCAGGGAGAAATAGTTTCAATTCAGTCTGCCTCAAAAGCTATTCCCTTCCTCATCTTCCTCTATGGAAATTTTTTCCCATCTCTTAATGCCAAACTTAAATTTAGCTTCTTCCCTGAAGCTTTCCTTTGTTTTCTCTCAACTGGGAAGGATGAATCCCTTCAATGAATTCTCAAGAGTTTTTGTTTCTGTCTCTCGTCATGCTATCTTTTTTACTTTGGACTATGAGGAGCTATACAGTGTAATGGAAAGATTAATAAATTGAAGTCAGGAGAGATCTGAGTTCAAATTCAGCCTCTGATACTTCATCGTTACCTAACCCTGGGAGAGTCACCTTCTTTGAACCTAAGTTTTCTAATTTTTAAATGGGAATAATAATACCATTTGCTTCCTTTTAGTGCACCAGGACTCTTAGTGTTGAAGAGAATCAGATGAGAAAATATGTGTATAACACATCACTTGAAGACTTTAAGGCAATATAGAAGTATTGTCAGAGTTCATATGTCTATTGAGAGGCAATATAACATACTAGATCAGTGGTTCTCAACCTTTCTAATGCCGTGACCCCACAATATAGTTCCTCATGTTGCGGTGACCCCAAACCAAAAAATTATTTTGATAGCTACTTCAAAACTGTAATTTTGCTACAGTTATGATTCAGAATGTAAATACCTGATATGCATTATGTATTCTCATTGCTACAAATAAAACATAATTTAAACATAGTGATTAATCACAAAACAATATTTAATTATATGTTGAGAAATATTAATCCAGCAGGAGGCAGCCTGAGCACTGGGGTGGGAGGTAAGTCCTGTCTGGGGAGGGGGTCCACAGACACTGCCTTCTTCTTCCTGTCGTCTCCCTCCAGCTCGAACTGAGGCTTCACTTTGCTGGGGTTACTCGGCTCCATTATCGGCTCCAGGAGTTATCCGCTCCAGGACTCGTTCTTAACCCCTCTGGAGCCAGTGCCTGAGTGCTCTCTCTGGGTCTCTGTTTGAGTCTGGTCTCCAGGCAACAGGGTAAATCCATCGCCCCTCATAGGGGGAGGGCTGCTGATAGGTAACTAATATTAGTACAATGTGCGGGCAACAGGGTCCCCGTTCTTTCCAAGATCTTGCTGTAAAGTAGTGCGGTTTCTCAGCGGCTAAAGCCATTGGAAATATGTATTTTCTGATGGCTTTAGGCGACCCCTGTGTTTTGGTCATTTGAGCCCCGCCAGGGTCGTGACCAACAGGTTGAGAACCGCTGTACTAGATAGACAACTGGCTTTAATATCAAGACTGGAATTTAAGGTCATCCTCAGGTACTGCTAGCTGGGTGACCCTGATCAAGTCACTTAATTTCTTCATGTTCTAGGATGGAGTGGCTCTCCAAGATTATAAATTGCAGAAATTATGTCAATCTGCTTTGGTAGAGGACATTTCCTCACTTTGGAGTTCCCTTTGCCAGTAAAATTATAGGTCTGGGAATTATTTATTACCTTCCCTATCAGACTGCAATCCCCTTCAGGGTAAGGTAGGTAGATGTTTTATTCATCTTTATATCCCATGTAAGGACTAGCACAGGACTCTGTATATCCAGAAGGTGCTTTATAAATATTTATTTCATGTATGCCTGAGTGAATCCAAATATTCATCCCAACAAATCTGACTTGTAAGAGCCTTTACTTACCTTGAAGAGTCCTACTCCCAAGTCTGTCAAGCACAGATGCCCCACTGGCCAGTAGGAAAGGATTTTGCTCCAATAAAAAGAGAAAAAAGATCCTTTCATGACTAACTCATTGTATCCAGAATTTAATGACAGTAAGGAAGCAGAGTGTATCCCTTACCATCTGGTTTAGGAAATGGTAACTACCAGCAGTCTTGTTGGAATTGACTAGAACTGCAACATTTTAGCTTTGGGAAGGACCTAAGAGACCACTAAGTCCAGCTACTATCTGAAGAAGAATACCCTCTATAACATATTTGACAAGCGATGTTGTTCAGCCTTCATGTGGAGATCTCCAGCAATGGTGGAGCTCCTTCCTACTCGCATGTCATTTTTAGATTACTCTAATTTTTGGAAGTTTTGGCTTATATCAAGCCTCAGTTGGCCTCTTTGCAGTCACTCCTTCCTGCTGGGGAAGAAAATGTCAAACAGAAAATTTTGCATTTGGTCCTAAAGATAACAAAGGTGGGTAATTGGATCATGGAGTAGGGGAAGTAGTAGCATGGTAAGACCTAGGCTTTAGGAAAATCATTTTGTCAACTTTTTGGGTACAGGACAGATTGAAGTGATGAAAGACCATTGGCAGGGATACCAATTTGGAGGTCTGAACCAGGGTGGTGGGAAAAAGGTAACACGTGAGAGATGCAGGAAAAGAAATTGCAAGAGTTGACAACTGATTGTTGGCTCTCTAGGAAGAATGAGGAGAAAGAGAAGTTGGAGGCGACACCAAGGTTTAGAGTCTCAGTGTTCAAGTTGACAAGAAGTTGTTAAATGTTTATTACATTCTAAGCACTATAGCATGTGTTTAGACTACATGAACAATCACAAAACAGTCCCTGATCTCAAGGAGCTTGTTTACTTACTTGACTAGTTGAGTCAGTTTTTTGCTAGGGATACAAGGTGTTCAGCTCAGAGGGAATCAGAAGCAGAAAGTAGTTCCTAGATCAGAAACAGAAGTCGATAAATGAGCAATGAATGGGAGACTGAAGGATTCAATTCAGAGTTGGCATGAAAGTATGAGTCTTGTGTGGAGTTTGTACAAATTGTACAATTTGTAATACATTCTAGTGGGTGAATACCTTTTCCAATTTCAAGATTTTGCTGATGGACAGTTCCTGGTTGCAGCTAGATGTGTGAATCTTAAGGGACAGACAGAATGAGCACAAGGATAATTAAGTGAGAACACAAAGAACACAATATGTACCATGTGGGAGAAAGAGTTAGAGGCCCTATGGTCAATCCATCCATCCATCCGGCCAGCCAGCCAGCCATTAACTCAGGAAGCATTCATTAAGTGCCTACAACATTTAATAAATAAGTAGATGCCAGAAATGGTGCCAGGTGCTAAGGATACAAAGCAAGCAAAATAATGCCTGATCTTTAGGAGTTATATGAAACAGTTCCTACTTTTAAACACCTTCTATCTAGTTAACACACACACACACACACACACACACTCACACACACACTGGATGAGCTAAGTAGCAGTTCATCAGTGCCTCCATGATATTGTGGATGTATGAACTGCCCTAACATAGTGCTTTAACCTGCTCAGTTCCCATCTGTTCCATCTATGAATCACAGAAAGTCGGAGTGAGGAGGGACCTCTGAATCATCTAAAAAGAAAAAGAGAATAAGTGCTGTGGAGGTTTACAGTGGATCAAAGTTCAGTTCAAGTGTACAACTTGTGTCAAACTTATGGGAGGTCATAAGTGGGCAGGATGGACAGATATGAATAGGTACATCTTTGTTACTGGAGGCAACTACTAAGACCTTGAACATGTACGTCTTGTTTAAAAAAAAAAGGCAAAAAATCAACCACACTATTGTGTAATTAATGGAGGTAGAGCGCCTGGTGGGGCTCGATTTACATTGCCCCAGCCATGAGCTTTCATGGATTGGGTTGTTGTTTGTGATGTTGATTTCTTTGAAAAAAAGGAACCTTATAGTAAAGCATATCTTAGTCCCAACTTGAGGAGGTAGCATTGAGGGAACAATAAAGCTTGATTGCTATTCATAGAAGTAAAATTGTACCAGATCTGCTTGTGATGCATGTTATGGCAACCCTCCTTAGCCATTAAAAAGCTATTTCCCCACAGTGAATCCTGTATGTGACTGGGTTGGAGAGCAGCCCCAGGCCCATGTAAGAGGAGAATTGTTTCTTCCCTTGCTATATACTCTACCCAAAAGTGTCCTTAACTTCTGAGTGCTGGTGATTACCGAAGGAAGTGCAGTGAAGACTGCTAGCAGAGCAAAATACATTGCTGGTCGATGACAGTCTCCCCTTGTCTTTGTTGTCCCCGTATGGACTGGCATCCTGATTAGATTATTTGGAGGAGGCCACTAAAGTTTGGCGTAGAGGTCACTGGGTCTTAGCCTGAGTATTCTATTTCTTCACTAGCCTTTACCAGTTCTGACTAGGATATAGAGGCTGTAGATGGGTCAAGATAATAAGTGTGTGTGTGTGTGTGTGTGTGTGTGTGTGTGTGTGTGTGTGTGTGTGTGTGTGTGATTTTGGCAATGAACTGAACCCAATACATTTAATAGGAATAAAGGTCTTATACATGAATACAAAAAGTCCACTTCACCAGAGTTGTGGCTAGATAACAG
This sequence comes from Monodelphis domestica, assembly GCF_027887165.1. NCBI lineage: Eukaryota > Metazoa > Chordata > Mammalia > Didelphimorphia > Didelphidae > Monodelphis > Monodelphis domestica. The sequence goes on along the minus strand of NC_077233.1, from coordinate 51,303,583 downwards.
CTCATATGAAAAAGAGCTGCAGGCTATAGTGGACTGAAAATTCAATTTGAGTCAACAACAGCAGTGATGAAAATGTGTGCAATCTTAGGTTGCATTGAGAGAGGCAAAGGACTCAGGACTAGAGAGCTAATGGTTCTGCCTTACTCTTTTTCTGGGCCACAGCTACAAAACTGTGTTCATCTCTGGGTGCCAAATTTTAGGAATAACATTAAAAAGCTGGAGAAAGTCTGGAAGAAGACAACTAGAATAGCAACGGGTCTTAAGTTCATACCATGAGAAGTTCAGCTAAAAAACCCAACAACTTGGGATTGTTTATCCTAAAAGAAGGTGTAGGTAGCTTTATATTTGGGGTTCTATTTCCCACTTCCAGTGTCTTTTTTTAACCCTTGCTTTCTGTCCTAATAACAACTCTAAGACAGAAGATCAAGGGCTAGGCAAACAGGGTTAAGTGACTTTCCCAGGGTTGCAGAGCTAGGAAGTGTCTGAGGCCAGTTTTGAACCAAGGTCCTCCTGACTCCAAGCCTGGAGCTCTATCCATTGTGCCACCAACCTGCCCTTCTTCCAATGTCTTTGCACAGTCTGTTCCCTCATGCCTGGAATAAACTCCTTCCACCTAGAGTCTAAGAATCCCTAATTCTTATTCCAAGGCTCAGCTTAGGTGCTTCTCCCTCATACAGAAATCTGTTTTCTGTTCTTCCCATTTGTCAGCACTCTCTGCCATTTCACATTATATCATCACATATACTTACTGATGCGTTACTTCCCCTTAGTACACTATATGCTCCTTTAGGGCACAGACTGTTTAGTGTTTTTCTGTCCTTGGTGCCTGACACATAGTCAGCAATTAAGACATACTCATTACTGAGATGAATTCATGGCATTCCACCAGCTGGCCCTGAGGCTCTCCATGTGTTAGCTCCCAATCTGTGTGATGGGTCCTCAGCCACAGCCCAGCTACACAGACAGGCGTGGGATCTGAAAGTCCCAGAAGACCATTCAGCTTACCCTAACGCATAGTAGAAGCCTTTAATGACTGAGCATTTCAAGGATTATGGACCTGTCATGCCCCACCACCAGTCAGTCCTCTGTTGGCACTAGCTTTTCCCTACAGAAATTTAAAGGTAGGGGATTATGGGATGGAAAACTGCATAGAATATCAGGCTTTGGGGGTATATTGGTTAGTTTTGCTGAAATGTTTATTTTCTTCTTTCAATTCTTTATTATGAAGAATGGATTCAGTAGGAGATGGTGATTTAAAAGCAAAAGATATCAATAAAACATTTAAAAAAAGACATATGAGTCTTTGTTTTCCCAAACTTTGGAAGTAGAGGTTATTGGATATCATTAGTATGTGCCAAAGGAATGGATAGGGGCAGGTCCTTAAATAAACAAATTCTTTTCTGGGTTTTGTCCTCACTCTGCCAGAGGTAAAGATTTCAAGGCACCCATGTCAGAGAGTTCGATCTTTTTTTACTTTAGTTTCCATATATGAAGGCTTATGAATAGGGAAAGAGAATAAAAACCTCCCTTTGCCAAAGTTTTTTTCTTTCTTTCTTTCCAATTAGAATAGATTATTAACAGTGTTTCTAAATTTTCAAAAGAGCTTTTCATCTGCCTTTTTGATTTTGCTCACATTTTAAAATATTTTTGCATTTATTCATTGCATTTCCCTTTCAGTCTTGGATACTTTAAATAAATTCCTGTGGTTTTATTTTTCTCTTAAAAAAAAAAGATTTCAAGGCACCCCAAGTACCATTTCTATCCTCATCTAACGACCAGCACATTCCAGGTATTCATTATCTTCTTGGGTCTACTTAGTACCAAGTAAAGTTAGATTAATTCATCCCAGTCCATAAAGATAGCCAAGTGGAAAAGTTCAAGTCATCTCCTTTCCCCTTATTGTCTTATTTATATGAATGACTTCAGATATTCAATGTAGGTATATATATTGATGAAATTCCCAATCTGCAGACTACACATGCCTGGGAGTGGAGGTGGGGTTTGATGAGTTATTGGAAGGAGTCCACAAAACCATGTGAACACTGAGCATTGTCATTCTTATGTTGTTACCTCTAATAGTTTAAGAAAAAATTTTTTATGTTAGAAAGGGGTTTTAATATTCAAAATTGTTGAGAACCACAAGTATGGGGAAAAGAACAATGGACTGGAAGTGAGAGGTCCTAGATTCCAATCCCACTTCTGATGCTTAGTACAGTCTTGGATAAGACTGTTTTATAGCTCTTTAGGAATAGGTTCAAATTTCTCTCCAGAATGGATGGATCAGTTCTCAACTCCCTCAACAATGCATTCTTGCCTCAATTTTCTCAAATCCCAGCCAAGTTTTGTCATTTTCCTTTTCTATCAGAATATCCAATCTTATAGGTGTTAGATGGTACTTGTTTGATTTATGTTTGGACTTGAATTAAATTTAATTGGTGGTCGCCAGGGATTTAATTTCTAAATCCCAAAATGAATTACTCAGGAATTATCATAGTTTATTTTACAATAGAGGAAGATATTAAGGAAGAAAGAAAAGGGGGGAGAGAGGGAGAGGCTCTGGCTTCCTCTGAACCAGTTAGAAATACTAAGGCCCCAGTCAGGGGAAAGGAGTCTCAAGACAATGGCCTTTCTTGGAGGTTTACACCTACAGAAAGGGCAAGGAACTTAGTCAGCCTTTATACTCACCATGGTGACCATTTAAAAGGAAAGCAGTCTGAGGTCTCCTGGGGTCCAGTTTACAGCCAAGTGTCTTCACTCCAAGTCTGAGTATCTCCTCAAGTGTCTGTCTTTCCTCCAGCTCTGAGTGACTGTTCAATGAATTCTTCCTTGATCGATCCATCCTTGTGTGCCTCTATATCCTCTATTTAAAGACCTTTTTCTCTTGTGTCACCTCCCCTAAATTTTATGTCTACCAATCACAACACAGGCTCCTCTCCAGGACTGCCCACTCAATGTATGAAATGAGTGTCACACCTTTTGTAGTTAGTTTACACCTTTTTGTGGTTAGTTAACAGCTTTTTGGTTAGTTAACAACTTTTTGTAGTTGAAATGGGTAGATCTGCTTTAAATACTGAGTTAACACTTTTGGGATTAAAATCTAAAAATAGACCGGGGATTACAATTTTATCTTCACTATCAAGGAAGAGCTAAGTACCTTCATTGTTACAATCAGGAGATAGCCAAATCCAATCTTCACATACTTCAGAGTTGTTTTAAGTTATATTTCTCTAATTAATAGTGACTTTTTTTTGGCATGATTATAGAGCTTTAATAAATTAATCTGAGAAGTGACTGTTCATATCCTTTGGCAATTTATCAACTGGGAAATGACTTGTATTCTTATATATTTGAATAATTTCCCTATGTATTTGAGAAATGAGATCTTTATTAGAGAACTTATAAATTTTTTTTTCACCATCTTGATTACTGTGTATTATTCTCCATCCCATCCCCTGGTTTCTCCTTTTCTCTCCTTTGAATCTGTCCATACTCAAAAGTGTTTAGCTTTTCATCACCACATCCCCTGATTTACTCTCTTTTCTTTCTATTAGCCCTCCATCCCATCTCTTATCTCCTTCCCTCCCACTTTCCTGTAGGGTAAGATAGATTTCTATAACCAATTGATTGTATATTTTTCCCACTTTGAGCCAATTCCAATGAGAGTAAGATTCAAGTGCTCTCCTCCACTGTAAACACCTTTTCATGCCTCTTATATATAAGATAATTTACGTCACTCTATTCCTCTCTTCCTCCTCCCAGTGCATTGCTCTTTCTTACCCTTTAATTTTAATATTACTATTTTTTAGATATCATCCTGTCATATTCAACTCCCACACTTGCCCTCTGTTTATGTATACTATGTCTAACTACCCTAAAAATGATAAATTTCTTAGGAGTTATATGAATCGTCTTCCCATTTTGGCATATAAACAGTTTGGCCTTATTTAATGTCTTTTGATTTCTCTTTCTTGCTTACCTTTTAATATTTCCTTTGATTCTTGTGTTTGAGAGTCAGATTTTCCATTCAACTCTGATCTTTTCATCAGGAATATTGGAAAGTTCTCTATTTCACTGAATACTCATTTTTCCCCCCTGAAGGATTATGCTCAGTTGTGGTAGGTAGGTGATTCTTGATTGAAGTTGTAGCTCCTTTTTCTTCTGGAATATCATATTCCATGTCCTCTGATATTATAATGTAGAAGTTGCTAAGTCGTGAATTATCCTAACTGTTGTTCCACAATATTTGAATTATTTCTTTTTGGCTGTTTGCAATATTTTCTCCTTGACTTGGGAGTTTTGGAATTTGACTATTCCTGGGAACTATCCTTTTGGGACCTCATTCAGGAGATGATTGTTGAATTTCTTCAATGTCTATTTTTTCCTCTGATTCTATAATATCAAGGCAGTTCTCTTTGATAATTTCTGGAACAATGATGCCTAAGCTTTTTTTTTTTATTCATGGCTTTCAGCTAGTCCAATAATTCTTAGATTATCCTTCCTGGATTTATTTTTCAGGCCAGTTGTTTTTATAATGTGATATTTCATAATTTCTTATTTTTCCTTCTTTAGACTTTGATTGTTTCTTGATGTCTCATCGAGTCATTAGCTTCCACTTACCCAATTCTAGTTTTCAAGAAATTATTTTCTTGAGTGAGCATTTGTGCCTCCTTTTCCATTTGACCCATTCTACTCTTTAAATAGTTCTTTTCCTCAGTGAATTTTTGTATTTCTTTTTCCATATGACCAATTCTGTCTTTTATGAAGTTCTCTTCAGTGAATTTCTGTGCCTCTTTTACCATTTGACCTATTCTGTTCTTTAAGATATTCTTTTCTTCAGTATTTTTTTTTGCCTCCTTTCCCCACCCCACCCCAGGACTTTTCTTCTACATCTCTTATTTGATCTTTAAAGTTTGTTGTGAGCTCCTCCATTAATTCTTTTGGGACTTGAGAACAATTGTTCTTTTTCTTAGAGGCTTTGGATGCAGCAGTATTGACTTTGTTGTCTTCTAAATTTGTGTTTTGGTCTTCCCTGTCACCAAAATAATTTTCTGTATTGAGTTACTTTTTGTGTTGTTTGTTCATTTTCAAGCTATTTTCTTTTATTTTCAAGCCCTTTTCTTTTCTTTTAACTTTAAAAGCTTATTGATTGCAATAGCTTACATCCAGTCTCTCTTCTTTCCATTTAATCTTCCATGTAGCTCTCAAATTGGTACTCATAATGCATAATTCTGATCACAATACTACCCTTCTCATGAAGTATCAGTTACTCCCTATTGTTTCTGGGATAAAATGTAATTCCACCCATCTTTTCAGGCTTATTATAACTTACTCCCTTTGAAGTACACTCTCTATTCCAGCTAAAATGGTCAACTTGTTATTAACTGTACATATTTTTTCTATTTCTATGCTTTTGCAGAGGCCATCCCTTATGCCTAAAATACTTTCTCTCTCTTCCATCATTTAGAATCTTGACTTCCATGAATGCTCAGCTCAAGTTTCAATTCTAATAGGGCTCCTTCTTGTTCCCCTTATTTGTTAATACTCTATCCTTAAAATGACTTTGCAAATATTGTATATTTACTTACATGTGTATATACTATATCTTACGGTAAAATTTATGCTTCTTAAGTACAGAGACAGTTTTGTCTTAGTGTCTAACCATGCCTGCACAAATAAATGTTTGTTGAAATGAAATGAAATCTCTTAAGAGTTTTGTTTTGGAATATATTGTTCTATCTTTTCTAACAATATGTTAGAGAGTCCCAGAAATAATGGTAAGGTATTGATTAAGACTAATCAGCAGCTTTCATAGAATTAGTTTGTAGAGTTTTCAGTATTTGAGAATATCAGAATTGGAAGAGAGTCCAGGGACCATATTGCCCAACCCACGTCTAAATAAGAATATCTTCTATATCATATGCAACAAATGGTGAGAAAGTCTTTTTCTGAAAACACCCAATGAGAAGAAACCAATTGCCTCCTAAACCTGCTTATTCCATTTTGAGATTGGTCTACTTCCCAGGAAGTTTTTCCTGAAATCAAATGGATATTGAACTCATTGAAGTTTCTTCCCAATGTTCTTATTTCTGCCCCCAAGGACCAAACTGAACCAATCTTAATTCCTCTTTCCCACGAGAGCACTTATTATATACAAGGACCCAATATTTGATTCAAAAAGCATTTAAATAAACCAATTTTGTAATACAGTTAAATTCTGATCATCCAAATAATCAAGCAAAAATAGCAATCTTTAAGGGCAATTTTCTAAAACAATTTAAAAAATCTTTTCTCTTTGATTAATTATTTTCCGTGTTTCATGTACAGAAAATAATAGCATCCTGCCTGGCTATTTTCTATAAGTTTGATCTGATAAGCTTTTATGTTGGGATTTTCCCCCTCTTTTTCTGGGTCTAATTCTTACAAGATTATCAAATGGAAAAGTGAGTAGGAAGCTTATTGGTCATGCCCTGACTTCTTCTTCCATTATCTTGCTAGTTGATGGCACCAAGTTGATCCTCCTCTTGACATGGTGATGGTTTTTAGGATAGTTTTTGGAATGATTTTCATATGAAAGAGTGATTATACTTGTTCTGTTTGATTGCAAAAGGTAGAACCCAGAACAGTGAGTGGAAGCTACAGAAAGGCAAATTTAGACTTGATAGAACACCACCACCTTCCCTCTCTCCACCCCACCCAATATCCTAATAATTAGGGCTGTTCAAAAGCGGAATAAAGGCTCTCCTATTCTTTGTCTCTGAGTAAAGTCTAAATATCTGCTTGTTAGTATGTCGTGGTGGGTTCTTTTTCAGTTTTAGGTTGAACTAAATAGACTTGGAGATCTCTTCCAACTCTGAAATTATATGATTTTGTGACAGACTCAGCTGAACTCAGTCTGTACCCAAGTGGGGACCTGGGAGGGAGGCAGGAAATCAAGCTCCATGTCCAATTGTTCTAGGACTGGCCAAATGCTTTAGAAAGAATAAACATCTCCAAAGTGACTTGGGTTGGATTTGCTGGCCTCTTCCCCTTAAACCATTTCATTGTAAAAAATACCACCCATCCCTTGTCTTGGCAGTTTGTTTTCATAGTTTCTGTTTCCAGTCCTATAATCAAACATATGTTTATTTTATGGGAACAAACTCCTGAGACTCAGTCTTTTTTTTTTGTGACTGAGTATAGGCCAAGAATATATATTTATACAGAAAGCAATCATGATTGGATGAGACAGATAAAGCCCCTAACTTTATGAATGTCTTGGGCATCTTTGAACATTCAGATGAAGTTACAAATGTGCTTTTTGTTTTTGTTTTTGTTTTAATTTTTGGTGGTGGCTAGACAGAAATGTAGTAAATCCACTGGGCAGTTAATGAGAGGCTTTGAAAGAACTTTCAGAGGTCAATAAATCTATGCCCCTGCCTTTAAGTATATATTAACTATTTTGATACTACTACTACTACTACTACTACTACTACTACTACTACTACTACTACTACTACTATCACCACCACCACCACCACCACCTCCACCACCATTACCACGAATACTACTATTACTACTACTACTACTGCTCCTGCTGCTCCTGCTGCTCCTGCTGTTCCTGCTGCTCCTGCTACTACTACTACTACTACTACTACTACTACTACTACTACTACTACTATTCAGAAATGAAAAGGACTATAGAGGTCCTTTTTATAGATGAAGAAACTTAAATCCAAAGGACGTCAAGTGAATTTCCCGGGTAATACACATGTAGGAAATGTCATTGATCAGATTTGAACTCTTCTCCAATTCCAAGTCTAGCACTCTTTCCCCTATACTACTACTATTAATAATATGAGTTAAAGTTTTGCAAAGCACTTTATATCCATTATCTTAATTGAGCTTTTTGTTAGCCCTATAGATCTTATATCTAAAAATCTCCATGAAGTTATTTTTTTCCTCATTCCTCAGAAATCTTCCCAGCACTTCATGATCAGTGTAATCTGATGGCTTGCTTCCTATTGCCAAATAAGCCAAATTATTTTGATGATGGTCTAGATGGAATAAAGGATAACCAGGGAATATTCTTGGGTGAGATCCTTTCATGTCTTCTCCAAAACGATCAGCTATCACTTATCCTTCCTTTTCTGGCAAAAATAATCCCCTTCAAACTATTCTTTCCTCACGAGTTTTCCTTACCAAAGTTTCTTTTATTTTTCTTTTCTTTAATAAGACTCGAGTTCTCTTTGCTTTTTATTAAGTGGCTGAACTTGCCACTAGGTAATCTCTGAATGATTAACGTGAGGTAAACAGAGATAGTTGAAGAAAAAGCATTTAGCTGTTCTGGTATGATAAGAAAACCTGCATCTGTCATGGTCATTGCCTAACCTTTACTCCTCCCAAGCTGTGTAGGTTATATAGACTCTTGTTAAGTTAGGGGGCTTAGCAGTCTCTTGGCTCTGGCAAAGTCAATATGGTGGGTGCTTTGATGGTGCAGACAGACAAGGGCCATAAAAATGCCATTTCCTTAGGGATAAAGTCAAAACAGTTGACCCAAGACCCAAGGATGAGCCCTAAATTCAAAGCACCAAGAATACGAAGGGAATGTGCCAGAGTCCATTCCTAGAACTAACTGGGTTTCACAGAAGCAAATCAATGTTGAAAAAAAGTACTTTTATTTGGTGAGTTAGAGAAAAAGTCCAAAAGAGAAATCAATGTTCCTTAATGAGAGATATCCAAGGGGATTGGAGACAGGAACAACAAGAGAGAGTCTAAAGGCAGTCATCTCATCCTACATCTGACCCTTCCAAAGTTCACTGACTGCCTCATGCTGGAAATGGAATGCTGGAGATGGAAATGTTACCTCCAAGGTGATATTGTCTCCTTAAAGCCCTTTTCATAGAGAGAAATTTAGTGATGAACTTTTGAGTAAAGGAAAATATCTACATAGTTAATGGATGTAAGATTGTACTGCTGTTGTCAATAAATATTTTAATGCCTAAAAGAAATGGGAAACACATTTTGGTTTAATAAAAAACTGCCCAAATACATACACACATACATATGTGTATATATGCATATATATAGTTTAATAAAAACCTGCCCCAATATATTCATACACACACTAACATATCCGTATACATTAACGCACACACACACACACACATAAAATGAAGATATTATTTGAGCTATTTTGGACAGACAATGAACTACAGTGGTCAGCTTTCTCAAGTCACATTGTGAAGGATGGGAGAAACAGCCAGACATGTGACCAGGTGTGTCTCTCCCTTGAGGAAGTTCATCACCTGGCAGCAAAAGGAAATTCACAGTGATGTAGGGAGAAACTACTTCCAACTTGGTTATACCAAGATCTCCTAGTTCCATTCTTGAAGGCATCAGAGATGGCTCCAGGATCTATATTCTTTGGGTATTAAATAGGAAAGGGAGAATTGGTTTCATATACCTCTCTCTCCTACAACACAGGTATGATGCTTTTAACATTCATTTTGCAATCCATCATCAGTTTGCAATGGTATTTCATTAGCATGGAGACTTAAGTTTGATGTGATAATGTTTGTGTTTGCTTTTTCTTGTGCGGTTGCTATTGTTTGGAATTCTTTGACATAAGGATTTAAGGTTGACTTTTCTATTATGTCATTGGTATGCTCTCTTGTAATATCATCCCTGCTTTCAGTGTCATTGTCTCTAGGAGGTCTACTAATTTGAATTATCTCTGTTATTACATTTTCCTCCCCCTTGGACCATTTTGTTGTTTGCTCATGTGCTTCAATTAATTCATTTGCAGTTTGTTTAGAATCTTTAGAACCCTCTACTATTTGTGTCTCATATGGTTCTGCTCTTGCTTTTGCCATTTGTTCTGTACTTTCTAAAGTATATTCTTTCCTTTCTGCTAAGTTACTTTTGTCTTGTGTTGAGACATGTTGCAATTCACTGTTGCTTGGATCTAATCTTTCGTGTTCTTTGCTTTTAAAGTTATAAAATATCCTAATAAGTTTAAGGTTTGTGTGTTACAGGCTGTTGCCAGATCTGTTCCTCCTCCTTTCTTTGTATCTTGTTCCATTGTTCCAAAAATTTTCTCTCTAATCTCTGTTACATCATTATCTAATTGAATTTCTTCTTCTATCTGCTCTTTAGTTTTATTTTGTGCTTTTGGACCCCCAAATTCTATTTGCATGTAGTCTCCTTCCTTTTCATTTTCCCCATTTCCTTTCCCATCTTTCCATTTTGATGCTACCCCATGCACCTGGCTACATAACTGACATTGTTTGGCAGCACCTGAGACTACTTCTGAATGATGTGGTTTTGCTCCCTGTTGGATGTATCTCTCCATGGTTTCTAAAATTGGTGCTTGCAATGAATTCTTGCAATTACAATTGCAACATTTTATATTTGTTTTGTATTGTTGCTATACTTTATGTTGCTTTTCTAGGATCTCTTTTTATTATTAGATTGGACTAATTGTGCCTTTAAATAGTTGTCACAAACTATGTGTCCCAATTTCCCACATAGGAAACATTTGGGTTTATTTCTCCTTTGATTGTTTTGTGTGTAATTTCTTGTGGGTTTGTATGATTGCAGAGTGGCTAGATTTTTTTATTTCCTCAATTTCTTTTTGCTTAATTGTGCTATTTGTCTCCTTGAGCTTGGTTTTAAGCTCTTTTATTATTTCATCTTTTTCATTTAGGATTTCTTTATGACCTGTGAATATGTAAGTTGCAGTTTTTCTTAAATCTTCCAGACTTAGTGTTTCCCAGTCTGGGCATTAAAGTTTAAAATATGATCTAATAGGTGTATTACTACCTTTCACAAGTTGTCTCCTTATGTTTTAGAGATTTTGCTCATTTAAATTTTCAAATCCAAGCACATCCTCTGCTACTTCAATCAGCCTATTGAGGAATTTTGATGGATGTTCCCTACTCTTCTGTCTCAATTTCTCAAATTGTCCTCAAGTATCTGCTCTTTTTGAAAAAAAACTTTTCATTGCCTCTAATAGATCTTCTTTGGTATTTTTTTAGATAATGCAGATTTGCATTATTAGATAGCTCTAAGTCTGTTCCTTCCTCTAGCCATAATGTTAAATTTGGATAGTTTCTAGTTTCATCAATAAATTGTTGCTTTTCACTTTTTGAAAATAATTCTGTGAGAAGAATTTAAGTGTCCTGGAAATTTGGATCATAAAGCCTAATTGCTCTTTTAAATTCTTTCAAATATCACACAGGCTCTGAAAACCAGGAAGGCTTCCTTTTTTTTTCAGACTTTCTAGGTCTGCTGCTATAAACAGCTTATGGGTTTTCATATGAATTATGCCGCTCTCTGGCTTGTTTGATCTCTTTGTGGCAATATTGGTATTCCCCCTTTAGCCCCATCTGTCTTTTCTTGCTCAGTTACATTGTTATTTTTAGGTATGTCTTATTGTGTGTTAATATCTTTGCAACTTTGTTTCTCCTCAGTTAGTTGCTTAACCATTTGCTTTAGCTGTGTCATCTCCTCCCTCATGGCTAAAATCATCACAGCCATTTCATTGTCTTTTGCTTTTTTCCCCATGAATTAGATGCATACTTTTTTCAGGCCATAGTATAATTGGATTAAGGAGAATCATGCTCCAGCATATGTGGGAATGAATGCAAGCAAGCAATCTACACTAATCTTCAGCCATTGAAAGCTTTTATAGATGTTAAGCAAAAAATAAATATAATCTGGAATCATGACAAAAAATAAGTTGTAAACCATATAAAAGAAATGTCCAATCAAGGTAGATAACCTATGGCAAGTAATAATTTTTTTGCTGTCTTATGTCTTGAAAAACTTTTTGCAAATGAAGAAAAATGTTTTTAAATCTGGCCCTTTAAGAGTTCTTCCTTCAAAAGGAGTGGTTTCTTATTGTCTGTGGTGTTGCTAGGCAGATTAGCTGCATTCAACACTGCTCTCAAAATGGCTACTTTTCACAGTCACACAGGCTTTTGAAATGTATATAGGCCTGATTTCTCTGAAATTCTTTTTCCCAAATTCTTGGCAAAGTAGGTTGGAAAACCTAGCTAGTTCTGCCAAAACTGTAATAGTTAAAGGGTTTATAGGGATTGAAGAAGTACAAGGGATCAGGAAGGTTTTGTAACAGGGAATGGAGGAGTTGAAGGGATAGAGGGAATATGGATGCTAGTGAAGTAAAAGGAGAGAGACACCCCCTGTTGAGAGTCTATCTTTGAAAAATGGGGTTCCCGATGGGCCAACTCTGATCACCTGAGGGGATGTCTTCTCTATTGATTGATGTTGAAGATACCTCAGAGCAGGTAAGCATGTACCCCCCCCCTGAGGGACAAGTCCCCCCCTGGACCAAGGTTACCTGGCAGGGGTCTGATAAGGATCATTTATGATTGAATGACTGTCCTTAGGTTCAGCTCCCTCTATGTCCCCCTGAAATGACAGTCCTCTTATCTGACTGCAGGTTATTTAATTCAAGATGAATTTAATAACAACTTTGGACTGGGGAGGTATCAGGGAAGAGGGAATTGGGATTTCCCTAGATTGGATTTGAGACTCTCTCAGCTTTTGAGCTGAGGCCAGGCCTTGCAGGCTGGTGGAGGGTTTCTTTTATTCCTGTCTATGCTAATCTGTGCGAGTTTTCTTAAGTTCAAAGTCTTTATCAGTAGACAGCAAAAGGAGGAAAAGTTCTCACTTTCAGAGCTGGTTGGGCATGTCTCTTTGGGCTAATGCCCTAAACCAGCCTTACAGTTCAAACCACTCCCCTTAAATCCTTTTTTTTCCAATGACATGATCACAGGAATCCAGGTAGAGCACATAGTTGGGAAAAATCTGGAATGGAAGTACTTATATCCAGAGACAGGGAGAGAGCGTTCCTTCTAGTCTGAGGGCCAGGAAAGAGAGACCTCGAGAGCAACTGTCACTCTTCCAGTCATCCCTCCCCCCACCAACTGTCATCATTGTCAATATCTTCCCTCCAATATTCTAACTGCTGTCCATTTCACCTGAGTGGCAGAAAGGCCCAAAGGTTGATTCAGTTTTCCTTTCCACTGATGATACCAAATCCATTTGATGTTTCTAGCCTATAACTAAGTATTTCACATATTATTGGGTTATAGATAAGGAATAATAAAAAGGAGAAGTGTACAGGGAAGAGTAGAGGGGCACAGCTAGGGAATAGACCATAGGATGAATGAAAAACTGGGTACAAAAAAACAGAGATTTTTTCCTAGATTATAGTCATGAGAAAAACTAAGCACATCCATATCAGAAATCAGTGAAGTGTGTGAATTTCACAAGGCAAGTCTCAAGACAGAAGTTATCCATCCTCAGTGAAACAGAATTGGGAAAAAAAAAAAACTTAGGGAGATCAAGAGCCAGATGTTTTGAAAAAAATGACAAGAGTTGAGAAGACTACCTAATGATTATCTACATGCTTTGGCTATTTGAATAGTAGTTACTGCTGCTAATCAGCACAAATGATGAGAACATTGTGCATATCTGCCAACCTAGATGCCATAGACAATAGCTTCAAAATTTGAAGAAATTGCAGTAGAGGTGTTCAAAAGGGAGAAATACAAGAAAGAAGTCATCAGTTAAGCTCATGGATTAATATATCCAGGTACAAATTCACAAATTCCTGTATCAACAGGAGGAAAATTGACTTTATAAGCATCACCGAAACTTGAAAGTATAGAATCTGTGACTGGGATCTTGCCTTAGAAAGATAAAATTTATTCTAAATGAATTGAAAAAATACAGAGTGAGAGGTAGGGTAGAAATGCATTGAACATAAGAATATATATTCATATAAAGAAATCTAGGAGCCAGAGTGATAAAAATATGGTAGAGAGCTTTGAGGGAAGATCAAAAGAGGCAGAAAAGAAATTGGCATTGCTATGAAAATATGTTTACTCTGCTTAGGTGCAAGAAAAGTTTACAGAATTTGGGAAGACAATCATGAAATGGAATAAAGAGTTCAACTAGTTTTGATCTACTGGAGCTTCCCTTCTGTAAGTGGAATAATTAGTAAATTCTTGACTTGGATTAAAGTTAATTTTGTCCTTCAAAAAGTCATGGAAGAAATAAATGCAAATGCTATCCTGCAGCCATTTCTGACCATCAAAGCAATTTTGATGACTAAAAGAGGAATGAGGGAAACATTGGGGATAAGTGAACACTTAGTTTTAGAATTTTTGGTAGAGGAGAAGAAAAATCAAATACCATAGATATTTTTAGAGAACAGATGTCATAAGGTTCAGAGAAGGGATAAGTGGGGTCTTATAGACAAACATTCTATAGGACAAAGCAATTGAACTGGGTCAGATGGGAAACTCTCAATAATGAAATTTTGAAGATACCAAGAGAAACAATTAAGATGGGAAAGAAAAGAGGACTTGACCTAAAAGAAATCATTGTGAATAGAGAGAAAAATATTAGCAAACAGACTCAAAAATGCACAAAAAATAGAAGTATTGTAAAGATAGATACTTCTGAGTAAAATATCTTTTGAAGGACATTGATTAGCTAGAGAGTTTCCATGGCTGATTAGGATAATAAAAATCACAATATCTACAATAGTAATGGTTATCATTTACATAATACTTTAAGATTTGCAAAGTGCTTTACAAATGTTATCTTATTTTATCCTCACAACAGCCCATGGGAGGCAGGTGCTATTATTATTCCCATTTTACCTATAAGTAAACTGAAGCAAACAGTGGTTAAACAACTTTTCCCAGGTCATCTGAGGTTGAATTTGAACTCAGGTCTTCCTGACTTCAAGTCCCTTGTTCTATCCATTCTCAAGATGGCAGCAGGTCTGGAGATCATACAACAGGAGATCAGATTCCAAATAATTTAATCCAGTTCTAAAAGCACTAAGTATTTGTAGTGCATACTAAGTATCTCTCTCAAAGTAAGATATCTGAAAAATGTTTATGGACAGTGATACAGGAGAAAGAAGAATGACTTTGAGGTCAAAAGACTGGGGTTCAAATCCTACCTGTGAAACAAACTTCCTACCTGTTCTCCTTGGAGTGAGTGAATGAGTCACTTAATGCCTGTGAGCCATAGTTTTCCTTACCTGTAGAATCAAAGTATTAAATTATAACTGAGTAAGAAGATGAAATATGCTTTTCACCTCCTGGTAGAGAGGGGACAGACAAGAGGTGAGAATGAGACACATTCTCAGGCAAGGCCAGTGTATAAATTTGCTCTGCTTTACTAAGGAGACTTGGGGGCAGGTTATAGCCGTCATTTTAAAGTATTTAAAAGGGCTAAATTTGCTCCATTTGGTAGGGAGTCACGGGTAGAAATTGGAAAGAAAGAGACAGACAGACAGATAGATAGACAGAGACAGAGTCAGAGACAGAGAAAGACATCTGGGTTCAAGGTAAGGAGAAACTGCCTAACAATTATAGCTATTTCAAAGTGAAATGTATTATCTTTGAGGCAGGGAGCTCCCTCTCTCACTAGAGGTCATAAGTGAAAGGTGGATGACAATGATCTCTTTATCTGTACCAACTAAACTGGAGGATTCTGAAGTACTTTCAAGTTCAGAAATTCTGTGATTATATAAAATTTTGTGATCTTTAGCCTTGAATTCCAGCTTTCCCAATTTTCAATTGTGTGACCCTGGGACATCATTCAATGCCTCATAGCCTCCATTTTCTTATCTACAAAATGGGAGTAATAATACTACCACTAATTACTTTGGGAAGCTAAGTGGTACACTTAGAGTTGATAGATAGACAAACCTGGAATCAAGAAGCTGAGTTCAGATCCAGCCTCAGAGACTGCCTAGCTTTGTGACCTTGGGCAAATCACTTATCCCTGTTTGCCTCAGTTTTCTCATCTGTAAAATGAGCTGGAGAAGGAAATGGTAAACCACTCCTATGTCTTTGCCAAGAAAATCCCAAATGAGGTCAAGAAGACTCAGACACAATAACAAGTAGAGAGGAATTTTAACCCATATCATAGTATCATAGGATCAAAGGATAATATTGAAAAATTTAGAAGGACATTCTTTTGAATCTAAATCCAGTAGCCTCTATACTATAGAACACTGTTTTCTTTCTCCTCTAAAAGGAAAGAGGTCTACTTTAAGTAAACTGCATCATGAGATGCTTTGAGATGGAAGCTGAGAAAGGATTTCCTTACCCCAAAGTAGCAGCTTTAATGGACTGAAAATTCTCCATCTGCAAGATGAAGGGGATAGACTACATGACCTTTACATTTTCTCCCAACTATAAATGCATAGTACTTATAAAAATAGGCATATATTGCTCATGGGCCAAATGCACCTCTATTCTAAATAGAAACGGTTACAAAAATCGATGAATCCAAGTGTTTAGCCTTTGATGCGACAAAGGAATTCTCCAAACCTCTGTGTTTATCTTTCTTTATCTGACCTTCTCATAATTGGTATATTTAAAAGTGGCTAGATCTTCTTCCCTAGACTTGTTTATTTATAGCAACATTTCTTTTTCATTTTTTTTTGGAGACAAATCTATAGATTTTTTTGCTTAATGTTCTGTTTTCTTTATCAGAACTTCTTGCACTTTTCTTGCATTATTTCTTCCATTACAGTGGTCAGTGTCTTTGACTTTTTATATTCTTCTGGAAGGTCAATAATCCTTAATTTATCTTCATGCATCCTGTCTTTGAGATCAATGTGCTTTGTTTGTGTAGAGATCATTTAATTTTATTGCTTTTTGATTCTCTTCTTCCAGGTTGTCATTTAATTTGTAGATTTGTATTCCAAATCTGTTCTTTTGCTTCTTCAGAGAGAATTGCCACCGTGAATTCAAGTTCCACTATTCTGCTATTCATACCATAGATACTGGCCTTGGTTTTCTTCTAATTTCTCTCAAGATTCTAAACCATTCTGAAAATTCCTGTTGTTGCTTCATGCATGCCCTCTTGGGAATCTGTAGGGTTCTTTATGTCAGCAGGTTTTGGTTTAATTTCCTTTGTTTTACAGTATTTGTTTAGAGAAGTTTGTAATCTCTTTGTATTGGTACTCCCTTAATTTTAGTATCTTTTTGCTGATTTATTTGCTTATGTTCTGGATTTTTAATTGAATTTTCTCCCTTCTGAGATATTTGGTAGTTTCAGTCTCCCCCCCCCCCCTTATGTATCCTTGTCTCTTTCTTTTCAATATCTCTCTCTTCAGTGGGGTTACATCTAAAATCTCTCTCAACCTTCTCCTACCTTGGGTAATTTCTTTTTCACTAATCTTGCTCCCTTCTCTGGGTAACTTTGGGAGGGTATAGAACTGGCTCCACTTCTTCTGGTCAAATTAACAAATTGGCCCCCTCCTCAATTCATTTCATTCTGGCTTTGCAAGATTGGAGGAGGACTGGGTGAGTAGTTGGGTTTGGTCAAAGACTCTGCAAGCTTGTGGTTCCCTAGCCTAGAATCCATCCCATGTAGAAGGAAATTGTAATTTCCCCTCTCCATTGACTTTTCCTCTTCACTTGACTGGGCAGAGTTTAAGTCCTGTTGCTTGTTGCAAAGGTTGTGAGGGGATGTGCAAGGGAGGATGGACCAGCAGACTATAACAGGACAGAAGTCCCTGACTGGGTACCGAAACACTAGTCCATGGATTGATTTTTATAAATTGCTGGAGTGTGGCAACTGGTTGAGGAAGAGTGCTGAGTAAGTGCACTAAAGATCAACTATCTCCACTGTTAATTCATAAAGCTAAAAAATCTTTGGGGTTTCTTGCTTCTTGTCATGTGATAACATCTGTAATTATTCTGTCTTGACTGCATCATTCCTCTTTTTGTTGGATGCATAATTCCTCTTTTTTTTTTTGAGATTTAGAGGGAACTGGAGTAAATGTCTAGTCCTCCATTTTGTTGACCATGTGGCTTGGAAAGATTGGTACAATTCAAAAAAGCTCTAGTTTTTGTTCTTTGTTCTCTCAGGCATAAAGCACCCCTTCCCTTAGCTATTTTCCGGGGCTGTGGCTATGGTTTCGTTTGTCTCTCTTAGGTACCTGCTTTTTTATCTGCCAGGACCAGAACCAACAACTTGGACTTATGGTGATAGTAGAGAGGGGTCACATGAGTTCTCAATATCTTTTGTCCATCAGGTTGGTTTATGTATTATCAACGAACTCAGTGGTTAGCTCACCGCAGGGTAGGGATGGAGTGAAAGACATCTTTATTTTCTGGAATCTCTGAGTGGACTAATGAATTCCAGTGGATGAGAGAGTTATAGACCGCATTGCAAGGACTTGATTTGCAGGAAAACCTCATGCAGGAAGAGAATGGAATTTTGCTGTCAACGGGGGATGGGGCTAGAACCTCTAGCCAAGAAAAGGAGATGAGCAGTTAGAGAGGGGTTCTTCTTCTCTTTTGAACTGGAAGAGAGAGGAGCATGTTGCTGAGCTCAACCTGCTGTGATCCCTCATCTATCTGAAGAAATCAGATTAGCCATCCTTCCTCAGTAGTGGTGGATAGAGACGTTTCCCTTTAGGGAAGATAAGAGATTATCCACCCAAGAAGATTTTCAATTGATCTCTTCAATAACTGTGCATCTCTCTATATCAGGAAAATACAACAGCCTGAATCCCTAGACCTGAGTCCTCAATCCCTGAGGAGAATTCAGGTCAAAATAGAAATTAAGGAGTTCCTAATTTTCCCTCTACCCTAAACCTACCATTTCTAAATACCAAAAGAATAAATAGATCTTATTAATCCAGAAGAAACTGAACATCTTATTCATCTAATGTACTAAGGGGATCAGGATAATATCTATCAAGGGAAGAAGCCAGAAACTAGCGACTGAAGGAGATTTCCTCTTTACCTTTCAGCTCTGAACCTTGATCAAATCTCTCCACTTCCCTTGTGTAGCTCTATCTAAGGGAGGAAGTAGTGCTTCTTTTTATCTGTCCCCCTCTCTTTCTTAGACCCTTCAAACTTTAGTTCCTGACCCCCCTAGTACACTCCACATAGTGGACCATCCTATTCCTAGAGGCTGCTTCTATCTCTGACCCTCCTGAAGGCTTCTGAGATGTACTGCAGTCTGCTTGGGACCCAGCAAGGGACACATGGGGACACAGGCACCACCAGGAAATGACTGCTAATAACCCATTCTTGGGACATTTCCTGTACCAGACAAATAACTAACATAGAAACTGGCAACATGTAATTGGCAGAGAGAAAGCCATTTGCACTTCCTAGAAGTCTTGAGATTGTGTTTGCAGAGAGGCTTTGACTAGAGTGATTTCCAACTTTGTCCCTTCCCTGGCCCCTCTCTCCCTCTGCCCATCAGCACTGAAGACTTGTAGAATTAGACAAAACCTTCATACATCACGATAAACAACAACAGTCTCTGTACATATGGAATCTTAACATTTAAAGTACTTTGAATCTTGTGTATTTTACTTATGCCTTGCAACAACCTTGTGGACTTGACCGTTTATGTCTTTGAAAACTACAAGTGGATTCAGCCAAAGCCCGTTTCCGGCTGGCTTTCTCTAATTGCCGTAGCCAGAACCCAGTTTTTGTAGCCCCCTCTCCTACTTTCCCTTCTCTTTGGGTGTTCTTTCCTCTGCTGCTGCTGCTGTCTTCCTTTGCCCTTCAGCTGCAGTAGCTGTAGATGAATGGCTAAAATGAGAGCCTTCTAACTTGATGACTCACTTTTTATCTAAGAAGTCATAACTCAGGAAACAAGATGGCAGAGTAGAAGCGGGAAAACTACAAGTTGAATGTATTCAGTACTCAGAAGAGTAAGCAATACTGTCAATTGGTCCCAAGGCAGAAGAGTGGTAAGGGCTAGACAATGGGGCTTAAGTGACTCACACAGGGTCATACAGATAGGAAGTATCTGAAGGCAGGGTTGATCTCAAAATCTCCCATCTCTAGACTTGACTCTCAATCCATTGAGCCACCCAGCTGCCCTCCATGTATTTTTGTATATTTAAAAACATTCTGAGAAGGGCCCATTGGCTTTACCACACTTCTCCTGGAGTCCATGATGCCAAAATAGTTAAAAATCCCTGGTGTTAGAGAATCTTGGAGGTCCTTTTTTCACAATAACATTCAATGATCTGTTACTAGACTCTAATATTCCCTTTGTAAGTGGTTGAGCAGCAGCCATGAGAAGGTGACAACTAGAGTTGGAAAGATGTGCCATAATGACTTGATGTAATGGAACCAATTGGAAGGCACTTCTGACTCAGGAAACAGACATAAATCAATGCGCTCTGCAAACAGGAGGTGAGAAGGATTCATTTCTTTAGCCTCTGCTATTTCACATCCCTTCCATTGCTCATCTGAGCATCCCCACTTTGCATTTGGAAATGATGCTATTCTGTTGGGTCCCTTCAGGAGCGTGGAGGGCCATGAAGGTCAGATACTGTTGTTGTTGCCTTCACACCTACCATAGGGGCTGAACAGCGCCTTAGAGCTAGCTGCCCCTGCTTGGGAAAATGTCAGGTTGTTGAGATATTACACTGCAAAAATGGCAAAACCTAAAGGACTAGGTTAGCAAGAAAACATCCTCCTATTGCCAGGGTCCATAATACTTTGGAATTTCAGCTCTTCTTGAAAGTGGGTCTGAGCTCCTTGGAAAATATGTGCTTTGGGGGCAGCTAGGTACCATGGTAGACAGAGTGCCAGGACTAGAGTTAGGAGGTACTGGATTCAAATTTGACTTCAGACACTTCCTAGCTATGTGACCTTAGATAAGTCACTTGACTTCGTTTGCCTAGCTCTTACCATTTTTTTTTTGTCTTAGCATTGGTACTAAGGGAGAGCTAGGTGGCTCTGTGGATTGAGAACCAGGCTTAGAGATAGGGGGTCCTAGGTTCAAATGTGACTTCAGACACTTCCTAGCTGTGTGACCCTGGGCAAGCCACTTTACCCTCATTGCCTAGCCCTTACTGTTCTTCTGCCTTAGAACCAACATTTAGTATTGATTCCAAGACAGAAGGTAAGGGTCAAAAAAAAAAAAAGAACTGATAGGAAGACAGAAGGTAAGAGCTTGAAAAAGAAAAATGACAATGTATGCTTCTTCCCAAAGAGAGTGTGTATATGTATGTGGTATATGTATACATGTATGCGTATATATGTACATGTTCATATATACACATTTACTTATTTGTGTGTGTGTGTGTTTATATGTATATGTACTTTGTGTGTGTGTGTGTGTGTGTGTGTGTGTGTGTGTGTGTGTGTGTGTACTTATTTAGGCAGGTAGGTGATATAGTGGATAGAGTTCAAGACAGAGCCAAGAAATGCTAAGTCAAAATCTTGCCTCAGTTTTTCCTAGCTTTGTGACCATAGCAAATTATTTAACCTCTATTAGCCTGAATTGTGACAAGCAAACAGTCTAGCATGCAAAGTCCTTTTAATGCCTGGTGGCACTATGGAAATGCTAGCAAACTTTTCCTCCTTCTCCCCCTCTTCTTCTTTCTCCTTCTTCCCATCATAATCCCTTCAAGGAATATAAATTCCTTAAGGGCAGGAACTATTTCATTTTGGCCCTCTTCCCTAAAGCCTGGTCCAAGATCTGGCACAAAGGTACTTAATAAATGTCTGTCGAAATGTAATTGATTAAACCTACCTCTAGACCCTGGCATATATATCTGTGGGGAATATATATATATATATATATATATATATATATATATATATATATATATTTTTTTTTTTTTTTTTTTACCGTTCAAGGCTCATCCTCATTCTCTTTTTTTGTTGTTGTTGTTGTTGTTGCTGGAGACTCCACAATGTGGCTTGTCAGTAAACATTTTTAAAGTGCCCACTATGGGTCAGGCACTCTGCCAAATGTGGAGGATACAAATATGGGGAAAAAAGCCACTTTTTTCCCCTCAGGGAACTTACAATCAGTTGTGGAAGACAACACACAAAAGAAGCTGAAGAAAGCAGGAGAGGTACTTGGTGAGTGGGGGATTGTAGATAAGTCACAGAAGTCCAAAAATAGAGCAGCTGGGTAGGAAATAAGACATCTGAGGAGTGCAAGCAGGGGGGCAAAAGAGCCTGATTAGATCTTGAAAGGTGATGAGAATGGAAGCTGGTCAGAGAAGAGGAGAAAATCCCCCCTTTACTTCTAAAGGGGAGATTCTCCCACCTTCTTGAAGACTTTTTCTTTCACTCTTTATGACACTTTTGACCTATGGTTTGGAGATTTGGATTCCTTAAGTTATAACCACTGAAGACCTCCCTCCTTCAATGATCTAGAAGTTAAGGTCCTCTATTGAACTTATCTGCCCAAGTCATTGGCATCAGAATAGCATTGAAGAAAGGGGAAACTAGAAGTAAGAGGCTGATACAGATAAAACAGATGAGCCTGGAATGGGAATCAGGAGAACTGGCTCTCTTAGCTGTAGGCAAAATCCTTAACCCTGATAGTTCCTCAGTCTTCTCATCTTGGGTTTTGGTGAAATCTTTTTTTAACCTGATAAAATTGTAAGGATTATGCAAACAAATGGATGTGAGGATGAATTTTGAAGTTAATGTATTCCTTGTAATATTCAATTCCACAAAGATTTATTGATCAACCAGCAAACTATGGGTAAAGCTTTGTCCTTTAAAAAAAAAAAAGGACAGGGTCAGCTGGGTGGCTCAGCTGATAGAGAGCCAGGTCTAAAGATGGGAGGTCATGGATTCAAATCTAACCTCAGACACTTTGTAACTGTGTAACTCTGGGCAAGTCACTTAATACCCACTGCCTAACCCTTACTGCTTTTTTGCCTTAGAAGCAATACACAGTATCAATTCAAAGACAGAAGGTAAGGGTTAAAAAAAAAAAGAATATACCCTTGTTTGTAGTTTACTAGGATTATGTGATAGATACACAGACAGATATGATATGAGACGGTGCATTGGAATAAAGAAGAAATTAGTTTATCCAGGGAAATTTGAGGAGAGGAGAACCCTTTCAGTTGGATATTGAAATTTGGGGGGAGACAGTAGAGTGCCAGGCACTGGAGATACAGACAAATGAAAAATAATTCTGGTCCACAAAAAGAATGTATCCCACTGGATTTGATGAGAAAATTTCAATAAGCAGAAAAGAGAAAGGAATGCATTCTAGTCATCAGGAGAAGGCCTGAATGAAAGAATGAAGATAGAAGGCTACTATATAAATAGGGGTTGTATATGACAGAGTCACAATTTGAATGAGGTTGGAGCCCATCAGAACCTATTATTTTTTTGGACCAGTAGGATCTTCATAGACTTATTGACTGTTAAAGCCAAAAGGGACCTTAAAGAATATTTCCCATCCCCATTTTATAGAGGAGGAAAGTGAGGCTCACAGAGGAAGAATGTATGCTAAAGATGACAAGATCAAGTTAGTTGGTGAAGATTTATTAGGCACCTGCTTTGTGCCAGGTACTGTGCTAAGCACTGGGAATATGAATGATAAAAATGTCCCTGTCCTCAAAGAGTTCACAAGCCAAAGGACCAGATCACATGCAAACAATTATATAAATCTTTGGAGTATCTGTCAACTCTCTGTCTTCTCTGTCTCTCTCTCTGTTCTCCAACTCTCTCTCTCTCTCTCTCTCTCTCTCTCTCTCTCTCTCTCTCTCTCTACCTCCCTCCCTCCTTTCCCCCCTCTGTCTTTGTCTCTGACTCTCCTTCCCTCCTCCCTCTGCCTCTGTCTCTGTCTCTGTCTCTGTCTCTCACTCTCACTCTCCCCCCCCCTCTGTTTCTTCAATGTAAATGGAAGGGGAGAACAGGTACAAGCAGCAGAGAGGTTGTAGACAAGCCTCCTGTAGGTAGTAGGTTAAGGGTTAAAACAGGAAGGCATTGCTATGTCCATAACCATCCTGGTGCTGGCAGAGTCAGTCACAGAATTTCAGAGGGGGAAGGGACCTCAAAGGCCATCTAGCCCAACTGGTGGTTAACCAAGAACACTCTAGATAACATCCCCAACAAATGAACTTCCAGCTTTTGCTTTAGGAACTCAGGAGCACATTCTGTTATGAGGCAGCTAATTCCAGTTCTGGACATCTCTAATTGCCGGGAAATTCTTCCTTCCAGCCAGCCTAAATGTGTCTCTTGGCAGCTTCACCTCCAAAGGCTTTCTGATAACCCCTCAAATACTTGCAGATGGCTAACATGCTTTCTCTAATTCATGTCCTGGCTAAAAATCCCCAGTATCTGCAGCCAAAGTTGAAGCCCAGATCCTCTCATTTGCACTGAAGAATGTAGCCTACTAGGATTTCAATAGGATCCTAGGTTTAGTGTTGGAAGGCAACTCAAGAGAGATTATTTAATCCAATCCCCTCATTTTACAGATCAGGAAACTGTGACCCAGAGAGACTGTCACTTACCCAAGGTCACACAGATATTAAGTAACAGAGCTAGATTTGAACCCAGGTATTCTGACTTCACATCACTTGTTCTTTCTGTTACCACCCACTGTCTCTCTTTTGTCCAATTTTTTCAGTCATGTTTGGCTCCTCATGACCCCATTTGGGTTTTTTTTTTTTTTTTTGGCAAAACTACTGGAGTGGTTTGCCATTTCTGCTCCACTTTATTTCATAGACAAGGAAACCGAGGCAAACAGTGTTAAATGACTTTCTCAAGGTCACACATCTAAGAAGTATCTAAGGCCAGATTTGAATTCACATTTTCTTGACTCTCCAGGTGTCACACTCTATCTCCTGAGTCATTTAGCTGTCTCCTAGGCATTCAGAGGTTAGGTGATTCATCCAAGGTCACACAGCTAGTTAAGTATCTGAGGTCAGTTTTGAACTCAGGTCTTCCTGACTCCAGGCCTGTTGCTCTATCCACTGTACCACCTAGTTGTCTTATAGTGCCTCTCTAGATCAGGAGAAAAAAATAATTGGTTTTGTTAGCCTAATGACTTGCTGGGTTTTGTAAACCTTAACATTTCTTAGACTTATGAATGTTGGAAATTTTCCCATTGGGAAATTTCATACTTGAAAAATTTCCTACTGATAGTAAGAACTCTATTGGAATGTGAACTCTTTGGCATGGGAGGATCCTTCTCCTCCCTACTTAAGACTACTTTAGGACAGAAACCTTTCGCTAAACAATGGAAAGGGCTTTGACCTATACTTAAGCATAGAACAGGAAATTCTTTGACTCATGATTGATTTTAGAATTGATACATTAGAGATACTTGGAATGACAGAACCAGGTCTTGGAACTTACAATCTCCACCCTTCTCAGAGTAACAGGATTTAGGAAGGGCTGCAGCAAAGATCAAGATTTAATTATTTGAGAATATGACCTTCAACAGACATGTGCAAAGGGGGCAGACCTCTGGGCGGTCCTGGGTTAAGCTAGAGCCACCATTGGCACAGGGGAGACATGGACAGTGATTGGTAGATGTGAGAACTGAGGGGAGGGGACTTAGATTGTTGACTTAAAGATAGCGGGGTCTGAGGAGAGGGGAGGTTTTTGCTCCGAGGAGGTTTTGCTCTGAGAGGAGGGCTTGCTCTAAAGGAGGCTGGAGGTGGAGGCCCCTGAGACTGTTTCTCCATTTTGGTCACGTGAGTGATAGGGACTGATCTCTTTTCTTTGCCTCAGCTATCTAAGGGCTTGGGCCTTTGGCCCAGCCTAAGCAGAGGGGGTATTTAAGCCCTATTCCCTTCTCTCCCCTTTCTCTCTCTCTAATACCTTTCTTCCTCCTGTTTGTAATTAAAAACTCCATAAAAGGTTGACTGCTGACTTGAGTTTTCATTTAGGAATTACATAGCTGAATTCCTTGGCGACCTTAAATTAATATATATCAGTCTTTTAAAGTGATTTCCATGTCAGAGTTTCATGACCATATTTACCAAAGTGACCCTAGTTGACTCCAGTAATTGATTTTGATATGCCAGTAGATTATTTCCCCCTCATTTTTCTTACTCCCTTGACTGTGAATCAGAGATAAGATAGATGCATATGAAATCAATACATTCCAGTGATCTTTTGGAGTCTCAGAGTTGTTGATCTCCTGACACATTAAAGTTCAGGACTTCATTGAAGGTTGTCTGAGTATGAAGATGAGTTGGTTGCTAGGCTTCCTTTCCTAGGAGACAAATGCATACACAGAGAACTGGAATGCTATGTCAATCTCATTTATTTCTGTAATTATAGTTTAAGACATTATAGGATTTATAACCTGGAAGAAACCTTACAGATCATTCATTCTAATATGTTCATTTAATTTGGGGGGGAAACTGGAATAATGTAATGAGCAAGGGCCTTGGAATTTGAACTGGTTCCTACATTTACTAGCTTGAATGACCTTGGGCAAGTCATTTAATTTTCCTGAGTTTCAATTCTTAACTAAAGAGCAAAGACATTGGACTAGATGTCTTTGTTTTGTTCTAACTCTATGAGGGATAGATAGGTCAAGTTCCTTGTACAAGGTCACTCAGGTAGCAGGTGGCAGATTCAAGGTTTGAACCTATGTCTTAATTCCAAATATAATGCTTTTCTTGATCTTCAAGGCATTCTTACATTTCACAAATTCTCCCTTGGCTTCCTGGAATACATTAGACAGGTATGCTCACTCTTCTAGGCAAGGAATGGTAAGGCAATATCAACACGAGCAAACCAGTTTAGAAAAGAATTAATAGTTAAATCTATAGAGATGCTATCCCAGCCTCACCTCTGGCTGGCTGGTTGGAGTTCCTTAGAGGGATGGATGCTATACCTACTTTTGTCTTTCTAGGGGTAACTATTGGAGTTATATTCCTACTCCTAAAGTTCTTGATTCCCCATCACTATGTTTCCTATGAACAAATCATCCAAATGACACAATTAACTCTTAACAAATGCATTCATTTAAAATTCAAAGAACAATTATACATTTTACCAACAAACCTGGGGCATACTCTCTCATCAGTGCATAGAGTTCCATGGAGAAAAGTGGGCACTTACTTAGGAGGGAGGCATATATGTAGTGAACGTATCTGGCCAGGGAGAGTCAGAAGTCTAGAACTGTGCATTTCTGTGTCCTTTCTTTCTTGGGAGTCTGTCCTCAAGAAGTTTATGACGAGCATGATATCTTTGTTGGACAGGTGAATGTGCCATACTACTCAAATGCAAGATATGATGCTCTACTTTACTGGGTTATTAGGCTGTTAGATCTTATTTCTGCTACATGTGGGATTTAGCTACTCCTTTCCTAGGTTTCCTTGATGCTGAAGTATTGCCATTCTCTTTCAGGAGGAGCAGGAACCATCAGTCTGGGATTTTCCAAACCTTTTAAAATTTTGATGGTCTATCTGGGCTCTAAGGATTTCTACTTTCTATGCAAAAGATGACAGTTCAGAGAATATGGGCTCTTTTTCATCAATCACCTATTTTATTCAGTAGGTCTTAATAGAAATATTCTACATCACTCTGAAGTCTTTTCTTAGACCAACTTTCCTATTCTATTACTAGGTCACCTTAGTGATTGTCCTCTCTAAGTTATGGTGATTAATCAGTATATTACCAAATCCTCTTATTTTCAGGCTAAGCCATAAACAGGAAATATACATTTGTCCAATAATATAAAACAGTTTTGGGCATCAGGGTTTTGCATGTATTAACTCAGAAGTAGTTGTGTTCATATAGTTCCTGTGTTTGTCTCAGCAGATAGATTCCTAAATATTTTATATTGTCTAGGGTGATTTTAAATGGAATTTCTCTTTCTAATTCTTGCTGCTGAAATGGGTTGGAGATATATAGAAATGCTGATGACTTATGCAGGTTTATTTTGTATCCTGCAACTTTTCTAAAATTATTGTTTTGGTTAGCTTTTTGGTTGATTCTCTAGGATTCTTTAAGTAAACCATCATATCATCCACAAAGAGTGATAGCTTGATCTCCTCATTGCCAATTTTTATATCTTCAATTTCTTTTTCTTCTCTAATTGCTACTGCTAGTGTTTCTAGTACAATGTTAAATAATAGAGGTGATAATGGGTATCCTTGTTTCACTCCTTATCTTATTGGGAAGGCTTTTAGTTTATCCCCATTGCAGATGATATTTGCAGATGGTTTTAGATATATGCTGTTCATTATTTTTAGGAAAGGCCCTTCTATTGCTATGCTTTCTAGTGTTTTCAATAGGAATGGGTGTTATACTTTATCAAAGACTTTTTTTGCATCTATTGAGATAATCATGTGATTTTTGTTGGTTTGCTTGTTAATATGGTCAATTATGTGGATGGTTTTTCTAATATTAAACCATCCTTGCATTCCTGGTATGAATCCTACCTGGTCATAGTGAATAACCCTTGTGATGACTTGCTGGAGTCTTTTTGCTAGTATCTTATTTAAGATTTTTGTGTCTATATTCATTAGGGAGATTGGTCTATAGTTTTCTTTCTCTGTTTTTGACCTGCCTGGCTTTGGTATCAGTACCATATTTGTGTCGTAAAATGAATTTGGTAGAACTCCTTCTTGGCTCATTCTGTCAAATAGTTTGTATAATATTGGGATTAGTTGTTCTTTGAATGTTTGATAGAATTCATTTGTGAATACATCTGGACCTGGGGATTTTTTCTTAGGGAGTTCTTTGATGGCTTGTTCAATTTCTTCTTCTGATATGGGGTTGTTTAGGTAATTTATTTCTTCCTCTGTTAGTCTAGGCAATTTATATTTTTTTAAGTATTCATCAATATCACCTAGATTGCCATATTTGTTGCCATATAATTGGACATAGTAGTTTTTAATAATTGCCTTAATTTCATCTTCATTAGAGATGAGGTCTCCCTTTTCATCTTGGATACTGTCAATTTGGTTTTATTCTTTCCTCTTTTAAATTAGACTGACTTGTACTTTGTCTATTTTATTTATTTTTTTCAAAGTTCCAGCTTCTAGTCTTATTTATAAAATCAATAGTTCTTTGACTTTCAATTTTATTAATTTCTCCTTTGATTTTTAGGATCTCTAATTTAGTCTTCATCTGAGGATTTTTAATTTGTTTGCTTTCTAGTTTTTTAATTTGCATGCCCAATTCATTGACCTCTGCCCTTCTTAACTTGTTAATATATAAACTCAAGGATATAAATTTGCCCCTGAGTATTGCTTTGGCTGCATCCCATAGGTTTTGAAAGGATGTCTCATTATTGTTATTTTCTACAATGAAGTTATTGTTTCTACTATTTGTTCTTTAACCTGTTTTGGAGAATCGTATTGTTTAATTTCCAATTAATTTTTGATTTACCTCTCCATGTACCCTTACTAATGATTATTTTCATTGCATTGTGATCTGAGAAGTTTGCATTTATTATTTCTGCTCTTTTGCACTTGTTTGCAATGTTTTTATGCCCTAATACATGGTCAATTTTTGTGAATGTACCATGTGCTGCGGAAAAGAAGGTATATTCCTTTTTGTCCCTATTTATTTTTCTCCACGTGTCTACTAACTCTAATTTTTCCAAGATTTCATTCACTTCTCTTACCTCTTTCTTATTTATTTTTTGGTTTGATTTATCTAATTCGGATAGAGGAAGGTTCAGATCTTCCACTAGTATAGTTTTTCTATCTGTTTCATCCTTGAGCTCCTCTAGTTTCTCCTTTAGAAATCTGGATGCTATGCTATTTGGTACATACATGTTGAGTATGGATATTTCCTCATTGTCTATACTGCCTTTTATCAGGATGTAATTACCTTCCCTATCTCTTTTAATTAGATTTATTTTTATTTTGGCTTTGTCAGATATCATGATTGTGACTCCTACCTTCTTTTTATCAGTTGATGCCCAATAGATTTGGCTCCATCCTCTTACTTTCACCTTATGCATATCTACCTTCCTGGTGTGTGTTTCTTGTAGACAGCATATGGTAGGGTTTTGGATTCTAATCCACTCTGGAATTTGCTTGTGTTTTATGGGTGAGTTCATTCCATTCACATTCAGAGTTATGATTACAAGCTGTGTATTTCCCAGCATGTTGATTTCTACTCCTGGCCCTGTCTTTTCTTCTTTCACTATTTCCTTCTACGCCAATGTTTGTTTTTAATCAGTCGCCCTCATTCCTACCCTTATTTTACTTCCCTTTCTACCCCCCTCCCTTCTTATTCCTCCCTTATTTTCCCTGCAGTCTTTCTAAAACTACCCCCCACTCTCTGCCTCCCTTGTACTGCTTCCCTCCCCATCAGTCCATTTGTTACCCTTCTACTTCCTTACAGGGTCCAAATCTATTCTCTGCCCCAATGGATTGGATTGTTCTTCCTTCTTTGGGTCAATTTCAATACACTTAAGAGTTGAGTATTTCCTATCTCCAACTTCTTTACCCTTCCAGTGTATTGATGTTATCCCCCCTCCCACCATGAGCTTCTTTGTGACATATAAATTTACCCCCATTTGTTTCTTTTCCCATTTCTTTTAGTATTAACTTCTTTTTTGAGCTCTAGTTGTATATATATATATATATATATATATATACACACACACGTATATGTATTTATGCATGCATATATCCATATACCTATTTATGTCTTGTCCTTTCATCCTATACAGTTTGTCACTGTTCCCTAAGTGTAATACTTCTAGCTGCTCAGGTGATAACAACAGTTTTTAAGAGTTGCCAATGACTTCTTTTCTTATAGGGATACATAACATTTTAACTTATTGAGTCTCTTTTTAAAAAAGGGTTTTTTTGTTTGTTTTGTTTTTCTTTTTTCCCCTTTTTAAAAAATTACCTTTTGATGATTCTCTTGAGTTCTTTGTTTGGGCATCAAATTTTCTGTTCAGGTCTGGTCTTCTTCTTGGAATTCTTGGAATTCTTCTATTTTGTTGAATGACCATACTTTACCCTTTAAGAATACAGTCAGTTTTGCTGGGTAGTTGTTTCTTGGTTGTAGACCTAGTTCCCTTGCTTTCCAGAATATCATATTCCATTCCTTTCGGTCCTTCAGTGTGGATGCAGCCAGATCCTGTGTTATCCTCACTGTTTTTCCATGGTATCTGAATGACTTCTTCTTGGCAGCTTGTAATATCTTTTCTTTGGTCTGATAGTTCTTGAATTTGGCTATAACATTCCTGGGTGTTGTCAGGTGGGGATTAAATACAGGAGGTGATTTGTGGATTCTTTCAATCTCCACTTTTCCCTCTTGTTCTAGAATATTGGGGCAGTTTTCTTGAATAATTTCCTGTAGTATTGTGTCCAGGATTTTTCTTTTGTCATGGTCTTCTGGTAGACCAATGATTCTTCAGTTGTCTCTCTTCGAACAATTTTCTAAATCCTCTGTTTTGTGAATGAGATGCTTCATATTTTCCTCAAATTTTTCATTCTTTTGGTTTTGTTTTATAGAGTTCTGCTGCCTTGTGAGGTCACTTAATTCTAGTTGTTGTATTCTGGTTCTTAAAGACTGGATTTTATCCCTGGCTTTTTGGTCATCCTTCTCTTTCTGGTCTGATTTCCTATGGAGGTCATCTTTCATCCTCTTTACCTCATCTTTCATCTCCTTTGCCTCATCTTTCATCTTCTTTGCCTCATCTTTCATCTCCTTTGCCTCATTTTCTAGCTGGTTGATTTTGGCTTTCAAGACACTATTTTCTCATTTTAGTTCAAGTGCCTCTGTTTCCAGATGAATTTTCTTAGTTTTTAAGTTCTTTTCCCAATTGTCTTCAGCCTCTCTTAATTGTGTTTTGAATTGCATTTTGAGTTCTTCCAAAGCCTGTATCCAATTCTCTGGGATTTCTGATTTATCATTTGCTGATTCCCTCCCCCCACCCCCTTTCTATTTGCTGTATAGAAGCTGTCTATTGTAATTTCTTTCTTCTTTTTCTGTTGTTTGCTCATATTCACCCCATTTTTGCTCCCCATATTTTTCTGTGCTCTTGCTCCTCTCATTTTTTGGTTTTTGGGGATTTTGTCAGTCTCCCCTCTTGGAGCTTTGGCAGAAGATCTCTCGGTGCAGTCTGTAGGGTAGTGTTGTTGGGGTTTGAGCTTCCCTGTCCTCTGGAGGCTTTTGATTGGATTAAAGTCCAGCAGTCAATGAGGGAGGGATGTGGAGCCTGGGCTTCCCTGAGTTCTGAAGACTTTTGATGGGATTAAGTTCAGCTGGGTTGGGCTGGGTGTGCTCTGAGGCCAAAACCTCCTGGAAGGCTGAAGCAAATATGGAGGATTTCCACAGCTGTGGCCAGGATTACAGCTCTATTCTCCCTCTCCAGCTCCTTCACCACCGTCTGTGTTCAACTCTCTGAGCTTGGCACCACCCTGCCTGCAAAGTACACCCTCCAGACCAGCACCTTTGCTCACCCAGAGGTTCCTGCTGCTGCTGTAGGCTCAGTGCTCTAGGTGGGTGGGGGGAGGGGTCCTGGGACCTTCCTTCTGCCTTCCCCTTAAAACCAAGTGTTCTAAGATTCTGGCTTTTGGGGGGGGCACGTACCTTTTGAATTGAGTCCAGCAGGAGGGTTCCTTGGCTCTGTCTTGTTGTTAGGTTTGATTTTCAGTCCCCTAGGAACATTCAGTTTGTGATCGGTTAGGAAGGGTATTCAGAGGTCTGAATTTCTGCTCCTTCTAGGCCACCATCTTGACTCCACCTCCCACTGTTATCTCTTTCTGACAGGTTTCCAGGTCCCATTACTACCTTTGGCTTGAGAGCTTTGGTTGCTTTTGTTTCTGTCACCACTACTTACCACTGGTAAGTATATATACTTACATATATATACACAAGAGTTCTGGACCAACCTCCAATCCAATGTCCTATCTCTTTCTGACCTCTGTAATAAAATGGATGACCTGTGAGAAACTATTTCTGGTTGTAGTGACTGGTATATCCTTTGGCTTTGCTAGAGAGCTACTACTAGGGGACACCTGAGGCTGCCTAGTTATAATGGGGATAGATGAGAGATGCTGCTTGAGAGATAGATATTGCTAGAGGGGATTAATCTGGAGGTGTCTATTGATCCCTAATAGCTAATAAATCAAGATATTTTCCTACCTTATACCTCCCTTTACCTCCCAGGTTTCACCCAGCCCTTTTGCCTCCCTTTCCCCTTTCCTAGTCTTAGTCAGCCACCTTCTAGAAGTAACCCAGGGGAACCATGAGATTTCAGAGAATATTCTTTACTCTTCTTTTCTCACATAAAGTGGTTTATTGGTAACAAACAGAATGGGGATTGGGTGAGAGGGATGAGGGTGTCCCTAATCTCTAAGAAGAATTTGGAGGGTGTGGGAATTGTCAGTCCAGTCACAATTATGACTCAGAGATAGCCAGAGAGATGAAGGAAAAGTATTTTTCTTCCTTTCTTCTTTCTTCAGTCACATAATCTCTGCTTGAGTAATTCAAGTCCAGACTGTCAAAAAGCCAGTCTCTTTTAGTCAGGAATCCAGAGAAGAGATTTCTCTCTTGGTCAGTCACACCCTAGAGCGAGAGCCGAAGTCCCAGTTTCTGCCCCTGGCCAGCTTCAACTGACTCCTCCTGGAACATTCTGTTTGGAATCTTCACCTTGATTTTGCAGATAAGGTCCCCAGCTTGTTTCTTGCATACTTGGCTTGTCCTGGAAAACCTCTTTCTTCATGCCTCTTCCACACCTCCTACATTGTATTAGGCTGGAAGAATGTCTCTTCCTGACCTTTTATTGACTCTGCTACTCCAGAATTTTATTTGAAGCATTATTTTATAGTTATTTGGAGGGGAATATTGGGAGAGCATGGCTGAGTGATTCCTCTACTCTGCCATCTTGGCTCTGCCCCAGATTTTTGCTGACTAAAAAAAAATTTTTTTTAAAGTAAAAACAAACAATAAAAGCAAAAAACAATTATATACTTAAAAGTCATAGGATAAGTTGGAGGTAATCTCAGAGGGAAGACCCTGGTATTAAGAGGGACTTGAAAAAATCTCTTGGAGAAAACGAAACTTTGGCTGAAATTTGAAGAAAACCAGGGAATTCAGGAGGCAAATGTGAGGAGGCCGAATGTTCCAGGCAAGATGGACAGACAATGAAAATGCATAGAATAGGAAGTCCTTCCAAGCATATCTAGAAAGGGGCACATATTGGGAGTGTCAGACCTAAGCTGAAGGATGACAAGAAAACTCCTTTAATAAGACTATTAAGAAGGGCTTATGGCTCAATGAAAACTTGATAGAAAAGCTTTGAGAATATATGGAAATATGTAAAAAACCTTTTTTCTCTTCTCTGTGGCAAATATGAGGAATAGCAAATTGAAGGATATCAGGAATTCTTGGAAACACAGTCAAATTTTCTTTGGCAAGAACAAAGTTGGAATCGTTGCTTTGGGCCAAGGTCCAATTGATCAATATAATAAGGTCAACCTACAGTAGTCAGTAAGAAGCTGAGAGGTGAAGCCAAGCCCTGGTTTACCAATGGGACTAAGAAAGAAGTCAACAATAAATACACAGAAATGTATTATACCTGGACTGATGACAAAGCAACGTTCACTGTCAACCTAGGGGTTGCTGGGACTAACTACTGCCATCAAAAAAAGTGGTGGCACCGATTTACCATTACCAGCTGTATAGAGAGGGAACTGTTCTGACTCCTGAGCAGGCCTGAGTCATCGGCATGTGAATAGGAGTAAAGGCACAATATGGTGGGAGTAGCCAAAGTTGGGACTTGGCAGGCTAGAGTGTTTGAAGGTGTATTAGTATATACATTGATGTAGGATATATACTAGAGTATGAGGGCATGAATTATGAAGAAGAGAAGGCTGTGAGCCAGGTAATTTACTCCTTAAAGAGAGTGTCCTGGGGTTCAGTAGATAATAGATACCCCAACCTTGACTCAATGGTAAATATGGATTAAGTGAACCTTAGAGAAGGAGAGGTTCCTAAGTGAGAATGATAGAGGGACAGTCTGGCAGGGTGGAACAGAACATTCCAACACCTCATTACATGCATTGAGTTGGGTGGTAGGAATGGAAGTGCAACCAGTTCCCTAAAGTGTGGTCAGGAAGACTGTGCCATCAAGAGGGAATTAGGGCAGAGAGAGTGTAATAAGACGGAAGAAATGAGAAAGGAAAATGTTTAAGATAAAAACAAGTTTCTTAACTATGGAACAGGCATTTCAGGGAGCTCAGTGGAAAGAGTGAGTAGATCTGGAATGAGACATTGGGGAGGTCAGATTGAGAGAAATGAGAATAAGGAGATGATCTATGGGAGTCAGGAATGGTGTCATTATAATGAAAACTAAAGATGCAGAATGACGGTAATAGGGAGAGTATGATAATGTGGGGGAATGCTGACCACCACTGAAGTACCTGGTTATTGATCCCAAAGATGAAACCAGAGACCAACAATGTAACACACAAGAGGGAGTTTATTTAAGCAAATTGTAGTTTGGGCTCAGTACTAAAAATGGCTAGCCCTGAGTCTGGGGCTTGCAGGCTTTTTATACACTTTTGTGGTAGAAGGAGTGCAGAGGAATTCCTTGGGTGGGGGGAGTGAACAGGAACTCCTGGGGCTAGGGTGTTATCAATTAGGGTTGTTATCAGTTCCTGAAGGGGTAGGGACAGGGACTCCTGGGGTTAGGGGTCAGGGAGGGGAAAGAAAGGGTTTGGGAACTGGCTCTTCACCACAAACTAATGAACTAACCTTTAATAAAAAGCCAGTTGACACAATTAGTTCAAAATAAAGGAATTTACCAAGATGGCAGAGTAACAACAGTTGTGATAAAACACCTTCTCTCTAAACCAGAGGCTCTCTCTTCCATGAATATACAGTGTCAGTAGAAGCAGAAGTAACTAGAGAATATTTAAGTGTAGTTTTAACCATGTTATCTGCTCCTAGTTTAATATATTCTGATGGCTCTCTATTACTTTGAGGGTCAACTATAAAATTCTCTCGGACTTTGAAAGCTCTTCATAACCCTGGTCCCTTCCTACCTTTCTAATATTCTTGCACTCTGCCCTCCAACTCTACTGACCTCCTTGCAGCTCCTTAAATATAATTCTCTATGTTTTTGTGTTTGGTTCTCCAATATGCCACACAGCACAATTGTTTTGTGAGACCATGGAGTGAGGAGAAGAAAACGAGTTATACCCCGATCCTTCCTTTCTAGACTTTCTCTAAGAAGTGAAGTTGCCTGCAGGAGTCCATCATTTCCATGCTTGTTTTCCAGTTTCTTCTTCTTTTTTGAAGTACTCATTTTGTTGTGTTTTAAAGATAAAGCTGTTTCTCGGAATTCAATTACCAACTGAGTCACTGTGTCTTCCATGTGACTTCATGCCTGCAGCAGTAATACATTGAATAGTTCCCTAACTGGCAACCAGGCAGCCTTAACTTGCTGGCTCAGACACCTGCCTTATTTCCCAAATGACTCATTGATAGAGAGTGATGTAGGACCTGATGGAGATCCTAATCGCTTCCATTGATTCTCGAAAGTCTTGAACCCCCATACCACTCTGGTCTGGTGATTCATGACTTTTAAAAGGTGACTTTGGACATTCTGGGCTTTCCATAATCAGATGACCTTCCTAGAAATGATAGAAGTTAAAACCCACCCCTTCTACTTTTCCTGCTGTTATTGGGCATTGACTTCTCCTTGATGAAGGAGGTAATGGCTGTTGTGCTGATAACCTATCATTCTGTCTTCTTTCATTTCTCTACTGCCAAGTATATGGTGTCATTTGTTTTTGTTTCCTATCTTAGAGGTCACAGTAGTTGACTATCCTACTTAGAAATGAGTCATCTGTTGGTGATTTAAGACCTTCATGTGGCTATTCTTTTGAGACTGGTGGTAGCAAATCTCAGAGCCTGGGAGCTTGAACAAGGAGAATCAAAGGATATATGGAAATTAGAATTCTAGATGGGGCGATGGGTCAGGAATCAGACACGTGATCAATCAGGTATTGGACATATAAGCAGGAGCCATTTAGAATCAAACTAGGAGTCAGGACTGCAGGATGGACCCAGTAACAAGAACACTTTGAATGTCTGATAACCTGATTTAATTAGGAAGTCTCTTGTATGTTTATTGGGTAGTTCCAGCACCTGCAAGTGGGGGCATAGGCTCATAGGATTTATGGGTTTGTAGGAGCTGGAAAGGGCCTTAGATATTTCATTTTACAAAGGGATAAGAACTATTTGTAGCGAATAAGAGTAGGAATTTGAAGCCAGGTCTTTTGAGCTTGATTCCAGCACTCCTAGCCCTGAACCATATTGGATGATCTACAGAAGGGGGGGTGTGCCACTTTCCTGGATTCCAGGGGGATCCCTGCCTGTTAATATTCTTCACTGTGAGACTAAAAATTAATATCCACTCCTCCTAGTATTATATTTTATAAGATTTTATTAATAATTGCTTGAAGTAGAGGAAAGTAAAACTGTCAGTAAAGAGAAGTCTGCCCAGACCACAGAAAGCGGGAAGAGAGAGACAGAGAGAGAGAGAGACAGGGAGAGACAGAGAGAGAGACAGACAGAGACAGACAGAGACAGAGGCAGAGACAGAGAGGAGAGAGACTGGAGTTCCAAAAAACTTTATCAATATAGAGTAAGGACATAATGTGGGAATGAAAGAGGAAACCGATTTTGGAAAATGAAGTCCAAGGGTACAAAATTCTATTTACATATCATGTCATCCTATATGTGAAAAGGAAGGCTGGAGCTTTGGACCTCAATAGAATCAGATGTAGGAAGAGTGAGAGCTCTGTGACACCCCCAGAGAAAAGAGCAGAAAAACTACAAAGGGGTGGTACATGGGTTCATCTTTCTGCAATGGGGAGAATGAGACCAGAGCTCAGGGTAAATTCTAACAATAGTAATTGGTCCTGCCAATTAGTCCTCTTAGCACTTCCCTTCTCTGTACTGTGAAATGATTTTACTTCTGAAATAAGCATAAAAGGAAAAACTAGCCTCTTTGGTGTAGTGGTGTGGACTTAAGTTATTGTTCCTACCACAACAGGGTCACATAGTCAGGATGTATCAAGAAGCAGAATTCAAACATGAGTTTTCCCAATTCTTTATGTGCTAGACCATGATGCCTCTTGTAAATAACATCTATAAACATTATCTGTGCTTCACACATGAGGGAACTGAGGCTCAAATGACTCTCTCACTCCATGATAAAAAGATAATAAGAGCAGAAGTTGGGTTTTGAACTCGGGTCACCTGTCTCCAAGTCCAGTGATCTTTCTACTTTATAGTTCTAAGAATGTTGTCATCCTGAATTTCCCCAAATTGGGTTTCAAAAATCTCTTTCCGAATCCTGTATCTGTCTAGCTGCATTATGATGAGGAATTCCTCACCAAACCTCCCTATGGATAATTGGAATCCCATTCTCTCACTATTCATGGATCTCCATTTTTGAGAGGTCAGAGGATTTGTCTTGGTCTGACCTTTCATCCCATCTATGAATGCTGTTTTTAATAGGAGACCTGCTCTTTTCTCACTTCCTATTTCTGATTCTACTGAGTTCCAAAGCTCCAGGCTTCTTTTAGACTGGGATACTGATGTAATGTGATTTTTAAAAACATTAGCAGAGTTGCTTCTGGGGCTCAGGAAATTGATATATGTTCCCTACAAGAAGGCCCATATTGGTGCTGGGAAGGGGTTCAAAGGGAAGATGAAAAAGCTCATGTATATACAATTAACTGGAACCCTTTGAACTCCCCTCTCAATAAGATCAAATGATGGAGTTAGTATCTCCACCCCTTGCCACATACCTGTTGGGTTGCTCCTTTCTGACTTCTAACTCTTCAAGGCTTCTTCATGTTCATTTACAATAGATTTCACCCATACATTGAGTGGGACTTGAGTTGAATATGTCAGGTGAGTTATTGATGAACACCCAACAAGACTTCCCTTGGGAGACAAACATCCAGGAATGAGCCTGCATCTTGAATCTCCCTGGATTTGACCATGAAAGCTGAGATCTGTACCTTTTCTCTTTTAAGTATCTTTCATCACTTGACACCATGCTGGAAATTCCAGGCTTAAAAATTCATCCCTTTCAGTCTTCAAGTCTTTTGATCTTTCCTATGAAGAAAGTTTATATTTATTTTATTTTACTTACTTTACAGGAAGAATGAAAGGGAATATTATAATGGTGAGAAGAGAGCTGCTTTTAGAATCAGAAGATCTGAGTTCCAGTCCCCACTCTGGTTGTTGCTACTTGGGTGATCCTGAACAAGTCTTTTCTCTTCACTGGTCTCATTTTCTTCTTTTGTAAAATGAAGGTTAAAAAAAAAGATCTAAGCACTTATGATAAGTAATAATTATTATTTGTTATTAAATAAAAGCACTAAGCCATTATTCTACATAGTAGAACTTTGGTCAAGAATCATTTTTTTTTTTGAACTGTGGGTTTGGAAATCATCCAGTCCAAGGTCCTCATTTTATAGGGAAGAAACTTCTGTTGACATTAACTTTTAGCCTAGTGCCATATCTATTTCCTGTTCCTTTTCAGGGAGCATTTGTTTAACACTGGTACCAGTAAACACTGTACTCAAGGGTTTAAGACAGGATGATAAGTTATTTGAAAAAACAAAAAACACTGGAGAGGACCTCAAATTCTAGCCTTAGCTATTACCTTCCATGTGTGTACCCTAGGGTAACTCCTAAGACTGAGGGAGGCCATGTATTTTGTCACCCCTCTTGGGCTCTTCTTCACCCCACCTGTACCTTACACTTGACAAAAAAAAAGTTACATGAAGGAACTGATGACTGGTTTGCTTGAATGCAAAGAATTATGGATTCAGTCACTTCCTGGCTGAGCAATCTTGGACAAGTCAGCTAACTTCTTGATATCTCTCTTTTTCATCTATACAGTGGGGGATAAAGACATTTGTGTGACTTATTTCATGGGTTTGTCGGGAGAAAATCCCTTTGAAAATGTTTACATTTTATATAAATATGTTTTATGGTTATCGGGTAAAATAAATAGGCATGTGGTCCCAGTGTCATTCTGTGGTAGCTTTGGCAGCAATATTTAAATAATTGTAGGAGTTCCTAACAAGAGCTCTCTAAGGTAGCGAGAATCATTCCTCTTTCTCCTTTTATAACTTCTTGAAAAAAAAAATCCGAAGTGTAGCTTTAACCATGCTACTTCTCATGACTTCAATGAACTCCAGTGGCTCCCTATTACCTCTAGACTCATGTAAATTCTGGTTTTTGACAGTTCCAATATGCACTATACATTATACATCTGCATTATACATTACTGTCTTTTTACACATTTTTCCTCTTCAAGAATTCTCCCATCTAGCTAACCTGGTCTTTTTCTCAGTTTTTCCCACAAAGCACTTTGTTGTGCTATCTTCCATGTCTGGAATGTGCTTCTTTATTCACTTCCATTTCTTAGAACCCATTATTTCCTTCAGAGTCCAAGTACAACTTCCTACCTGATCCTCTAGCTTCCCCAAATAACTTACATTTATATGATATGTCCATGTGATTTCCCCTGATGAAATATAAGCTCCTTGAGGGAAAGGACTGATTCATTTTTGTCTTTGTATTTTTACCACAAAGAGCAGAGCCTGGTATAGAACCAGAGCTTGATAAATGCTCATTGATCTGTCGATGAATGATCACACGGAGATGCCAGTGGGATAAACCAGAGTGTGGCCCCCTCCTTTTTAATGAGGGGACTGGACTAGATAATCTCTATAATTCTTTCTGACTCTAAATTCTCATGTTCTAGATAGCAGATGGCTGAAAAGACTGTAGTTGGATCTCCTTGAGGAATGGGTGGTGAACAAGAAGCAAAAAGGGAAATAGACATTCTAGGTATATACAAAAGCCACTGTCTGATTCTTTTCTCAGCATTGAAGACTAGAAGAATGGGGGAAATTAGGAATATTGATGATGAAAATGCAGGCTATGGAAGAACCATAGACTTCTTTCATTTTTAAACTCTGCCCATTTGGCTTTCTGACCTAGCATAATGGAGGCATTTGCATAGCCCCAGAGCAGTATGTCTGGGGAGGGATTAACCATGTCAAAAACACCCTAACTATTTTATGAAAAGAAAATCATGCTAAAGCAAAAAGATTAATGTCTTCAGGGTGGCTTATTAAGGTAAAAAACTCAGTAATTTGAAAGGACAAATTATGGGGAGTTGGAAATAACTTCCTGATCCACAGAGAAAGAGCCCTCAGATGTTGGGGCAATGATTATTTCTAAAAGCTCAACAGTGAGGAAATTGTCCAAGATGGGTACTGCTTCTGATAAGAACCCCATTTGCTTTCCTGCATCCTCAATCTGACCAGCTGTTTTCAATTACCTCAATTTACAAGTCATTCTGAGCTGAGATTGGTTCCATTCAGGGTAGAGGAGGCTAAAAACAGGAAGACTTGGGTCTGCAAACTCCTTCAGCTATCCACTTTTCTTTAAATCCAATGGTGAATCTCTCCCCTTGCCTTTCCAAGCTTTCTGACTTCTTGGCTTTCTCCCAGATCCCAGCTAATATCTCCACCTGCCCTTTGGTTTGTCCTGGAACTTAAGAGTGAGCTTGTCCTGACCTTAGTGCACCTCTGCATCCTAATTCTGAATCGTCACACCTGGTACTAGCCATCAGTCTAGGAAGTGAGAAGAGCCAGGCAGAGATGCTTCCCTAAAGGCAGATGGAGGAGCCAGATTGCCTTTGGGCATCCCTGAGCAAGGGCCTAACTTTACAAGCTCTTGCTTTCTTGAGTAGCTGAGTGTTGTCAGGTTACTGGCACTCAGGTGTCCCCTGGAATTTGTTGCAAGGTCTTGTTAACTACTCCCCAAGCTCTGGGACTGTGTTTGGCTAACGGAAGTCTAGGGGATTTTAATGTGTGTGTGAGACCCCTGCAGAGCTCTGCTCCAAGGCCATGCCCACTGCGGATCCACTGGCTGAGCCTACTACCTGGTGAACAAGAGCTTTTTTCTCCTTAATGACTAAGCTGACAAATAACTGTATATAGCCCCTGTTCAAGGCCTTGTTTTTAAATTAAAAATTGAACCCCCCCAAAGTATAGTACAATGGAAAGGTGTCCTTGTTTAATCAAGATTTCAGAATTTTAGGGCTGGAAGGGACCTTAGTGATCATCTGGTCCAATTCCCATGATTTAAAGATGAGAAAACTGTGAGTTGTCTAAGGTTACACACATGGAAAGTAATAGCTAAGGTTGCTATTTGAACCTAGGTCCTCTGGTCTCCAGAGTTACTATTTTTTTAAAAACAATTTCTCATGCTGTATTAAAGGAATATTTGGTGTTACCAATCTATAATACTTTAAATACTAGGAAATAATGCTATTAGGAAATTGAGGCAGCTCAAAACCTGGAGGGAACTCATGGCTAATCATATACACATGATAAAAGTAGGAGTGTAGATAGATGGGAAGGGGCAAGGACCTTACTTTCTTGGATTATCTTGATTTTTCTGCATGCTTAGATTTCTTCACATGGCAAGAGCTAAAGAATTTTTTTATAAGCCTAGAGTGGGTAGGGGGCACCTGGGTTGATGAAAACAAAGTTTCTTTGGCAGAGCACTCCCCAAAAGGGCACAGGATATCCATAAGGGATTATCAGACTTTTATCATCTGAAATCAAATATTTGGGACAAATATATGGATACTCCCAACAAGAAGAAAGAAATTCAAAAGTCAAACTTAGTATCAGTCAAAGAATATTCTATCTGACTTCTGTCCTTTAGCTGGGCAAGAGATGGGGAAGTGGGCAGTTCACAGCTTTAGCTTCACTAAAGAATAGTTAATTCCTCCCCATGTCATATATATCTCTTTCTGACCCTCTATGGCAGTGATGGTGAACCTTTTGGAGATGGAGTGCTGTGCTGTTTCCCAAATGCTCCCATTGGGCTGCTTACTGGACGT
Source organism: Monodelphis domestica (assembly GCF_027887165.1). Classification (NCBI taxonomy): domain Eukaryota; kingdom Metazoa; phylum Chordata; class Mammalia; order Didelphimorphia; family Didelphidae; genus Monodelphis; species Monodelphis domestica. The sequence goes on along the minus strand of NC_077233.1, from coordinate 51,260,902 downwards.
GCAGGTGAAGTGAGGAATGTCCTCAGCAAGTGTAGAGAGGGGGAGGAGAGTGGTCCAATCATTCCAGCTCTGCCTCCTGTGAGCCACTCACCTTACCCTCTTTCCTTTTTCCCTCCCCCACTCTTGTGTTCCTGTTGGGCTGCTGGACAGAGGAATGGGTGATGTAAAAAATATCATCAGGTGTGATGGAGAAGGGGCGGGGATCAGCTCCACTTGAGTCCCTCTCCTTTTCTAGTAATGAACTCTGGGTAGGGGGAGGGCAGCCATATGGCCACAAAAAGTGCTCTGCATGTCATTTTTGGTACCTGTGCCATAGGTTTGTCATCACTGTCCTAGAGTATCTTGAGTTTGAAGAATATTTCACTCTGACTTGCCACTCCAGAATTCTATTTGCGGCATATTATTTTAATATCATTTGGAGGGGAATGTTAGGAAAACTCAACTGAGTGCTCTTTCTACTCTGCCATTTTGGCTCTGCCCCTTGGAAGTCTCATAGAGTATCTGGAACATGGATTAGCTTATCTCTGGACTCCACATGTGAGAGGCTTGTGCCTCAGGTGCTATACTAATTATAAATCCCATTTTAATGATGCTTTGTGAGATAGATACAGTTGTGATTATCTTCATTTTAGCAATGGATATAAACTGAGTTTAAGAGAAAAACAAAAACTAAATTTTGCAAGTGTGGTGTCTTAAGTCACAAGGAAGACCTATGGGAAAGAACGTGACTTGATCAGTACTCAACTCTGGAGTCCCACTTCAAGGGGTTCATCATACTTATATAACAAGGGCTATTCTTATAATATCCCTCCTTTTGTGGTATAGAGGGAAACACTAGGCTTGGAAGCAGGAGCTCTGGATTGTAGTCTCAGCCCTCTGCTGCTCATGATACTCTGGGTGAGTCCTAGAATCATAGAATTTCATTCTAAGAAGGGACATTAGAGACCAGCCCCCTCACTTTCCAGGGGAAAATGAAAAACTTCAGAAGTTAAATGACTTTCCCAAAGTCATACAGGTAGTATTTGGCAGAGCTGGAATTCAAGGTGACTTAAGGCTAGAAGTGCAGGGAAAACTAAGAATCCAAGATATGGAGGAGCCACAGAGACTCCTTCCATTTTTTTTAAAACCCTTACTCTCTGATTAGAATCTAAGTATTGGTTCTAAAGCAGAAGAGTGGTGAGGACAAAGCAATGGGGGTTGAGTAACTTGCCCAGGGCCATACAGCTAGGAAGTGTCTGAGGCCAGATTTGCACTGAGGATCTCCTGTCTCCATCCCTGGCTCTCTATCTATTCAGATGTCTAGTTGCTCCCTTTCTCCATATTTAAATCTGTAGTCAACTTCTTCTGACTCCAGATCATGTGCTCTAGCCATGACTTTCTTCCCTGGTACTATAATGAATCTTAGGGCTTCAGGCAAGAAACATAATCAGGGATGCAAAACAGATAAGGACACTGAAAATAGCTAGAAATTTGTTCAGTGCTTTCAGGTTTGTGAAGTGCTTTACAAGTAGCATCTCATTTGATTTTCATAACAACTCTGAGAGCTCAGTGCCACCATCACCCCCATTTTACAGATGAAGAAACTAAAACAGTGTATAAGCCACTTGCCCAGTTCCATATAGCTAGTAAGTGTGTTGAAGGCTGGATTTAAACTTAGGATTTACTGGCTCCAGGTCTATTGTTCTCTCTAATTTAACACCGAGTAATAATAATAATAATAGCTAACGATTATCTAGAGCTTGCTATGTGCCAGGCACTGTGTTAAGAGCTTCACAATGATTATTCCATTCAATCCTCATAACAACCCTGTGGGCTTTGATCTTCCTGACTCTTAGGCCAGTTGTCTAGCATGTGGCTGCCTAAGCTGCCGATCAAAACAGTGGCATCTCATTAACTACATCATTGTACGCCGGCGAGACATCTAGGATGTACAGATCACCAGAGCCATGAGAGGAGCTGAATGCTGGACAGACCACCGATTGGTTAGAGCGACTCTTCAAATGCAGATTGCGCTGCGCCATCCAAAACGCACCCAGATAGTTTGCGCATTTTACAATGTGAGTCATCTTAGAGATCCATCTTATTTGCAAACATTCCAGTCCTGCCTGGACAACAAGCTGTCTGCCAAGGGACCACTCACTGGAAGCTCAACCGAGAAATGGAACCAGTTCAGAGATGCAGTGAAGGAAACATCAAAGGCAGTCCTGGGCCCCAAACCATGCAACCACCAGGACTGGTTCGACGAGAACAACACTGCTATTGAAGACCTATTGAGCAAGAAGAACAAAGCCTTTATGGAGTGGCAAAATAACCCAAACTCTGCTCCTAAAAAGGACAGATTCAAGTCTCTCCAAGCCACGGCGCAGCGTGAGATCAGGAAGATGCAAGACCAATGGTGGGAAAAAAAGGCAGAAGAAATCCAGCGGTTTGCTGATACGAAAAACTACAAACAATTTTTCCATGCCCTCAAGACTGTCTATGGGCCATTAAAACCCACCACCACTCCCTTGCTATCCTCTGATGGTGACACTCTCATAAAAGATAAAAAAGGCATCAGCAACAGGTGGAAAGAACACTTTAATCAGCTTCTCAACTGACCCTCTTCAGTCGACCAAAGCGCCCTTAACCAGATCCCCCAAAACTACTCCATTGAACAACTTGACATCCCTCCTTCAATAGAGGAAGTCCAAAAAGCCATTAAACAAATGAGTGCAGACAAGGCACCCAGAAAAGACGGGATCCCAACTGAGATGTACAAGGCCTTAAATGGAAAGGCGCTCCAGGCATTCCACATAGTGCTGACCAGCATATGGGAAGAGGAAGACATGCCCCCAGAACTCAGAGATGCCTCCATCATAGCCTTATACAAGAACAAAGGCTCACAAGCAGCCTGTGACAACTACAGAGGCATCTCACTACTCTCCACTGCTGGAAAGATCCTCGCCCATGTTATACTCAACAGACTCCTGTCATCTGTTTCAGAGCAGAACCTGCCTGAATCACAATGTGGCTTCCAACCAGATCACAGCACCATTGACATGGTCTTCATGGTGAGGCAAATGCAGGAAAAAATGCCTTGAGCAGAACCTGAGTCTCTACATTGTCTTCATAGACCTGACAAAGGCGTTCGACACAGTGAACAGGGATGCATTGTGGGTGATCCTCAGCAAGCTTGGTTGCCCAGCAAAATTCGTCAAACTGATCCAGCTCTTTCATGTCGACATGATAGGGGAAGTCCTATCTGGTGGAGAGTCTTCCGATCGCTTCAACATCTCCAATGGCATGAAACAAGGCTGTGTCCTCGCTCCGGTACTATTCAACCTATTTTTCACCCAAATATTACAACATGCTGTGATGGATCTAGACCTGGGTGTCTACATCAAATACTGACTGGATGGCTCACTATTTGACCTTCGCCGCCTGACTGCAAAAACAAAGACAACAGAGAGACTCATCCTGGAAGCTCTCTTCGCAGATGACTGTGCTCTCATGGCCCACCAAGAAAATCATCTCCAAACCATTGTGGACAGGTTCTCCACTGCAACAAAACTGTTTGGCCTGACTATCAGCCTCAGCAAAACAGAGGTGCTGTTCCAACCTGCACCAGGGAGGCCAACGAACCAGCAGTTCATTACAATCGACGGCAGGCAGCTTTCTAATGTCAACACTTTCAAGTACCTGGGCAGCACCATCGCCAACGATGGGTCCCTAGACCACGAGATTAATGCCAGGATCCAAAAGGCCAGCCAGGCACTTGGGCAACACAGCAGTGTAAGCACTGCGACGAAGCTCAAAGTGTACAACGCGGTGGTCCTCAGCTCGCTCCTGTACGGTGTGAGACATGGACACTGTACCGGAAGCACATGAAGCAGCTGGAGCAATTCCACCAACGCTCCCTCCGGTCAATCATGAGGATCCGATGGCAGGACCGAGTCACCAACCAGGAAGTCCTCGACAGAGCCAACTCCACCAGCATCGAAGTCCTGGTCCTCAAAGCCCAGCTACGATGGTCTGGACACGTCATCCGCATGGACCCACAGCAAATACCAAGACAGGTATTCTATGGTGAACTGTCAGCTGGACTCAGGAAACAAGGCTGACCAAAGAGAAGATTCAAGGATCAGCTAAAGTCCAACTTGAAGTGGGCTGGCATTACACCAAAGCAACTAGAACTCGCTGCCTCTGACAGAAGCAGCTGGCGAGCCCACATCCACCAGGCCACCGCCACCTTTGAAGATGAGCGACGTCGACGTCTTGCCGCTGCGCGTGAACACCGACACCAGGCCACACCCGCACCTCCGTAACAACGGGCGTCCCAGGCCCCATGTGCCACAAACTGTGTGCCTCAGCCTTTGGACTCCAAAGCCACATGAGGGTACACCGTAGATGAAACTGCACAAAGACAATCGTCATTCTCAGTCACTGAGATACTACCGCTAGTATGTGGCTGCCTAAGGGGCCGATCTTTCTAAAGGGGGCAGACTACTTGGTGCAGCAATAATAAAGATGCAGAACAGTGGACCATAAACCAGGGAGCAATGGACAACAACCCAGGTACTAGCAGTATCAGAGATAGAGGAATCTGGGATAGGAGCAGAGGATCCCAGGGAATCTGGGACATAGACCTAAAATATGACTTACCTCTTCCACCTGTTACAGCAGCTTGAATTCCACCATTTAAAATTGTACCCATTTGCTTTTTAAATGCTAAAAGCAATTGAGAGTCCCCAGTGTAGACAGTCAGGGAACCATTGGCCCTCTTCATTGGTTGTCAAGTTACATTACCTCATAAGCCAGGGATTACAGAGAAAAAAGTTTTCCAGGTCTCCCCATAATCCCTAGTGCAAGGTAGCTGGAATATTACTGACACAGGAGATGAGGACCATGAAATAAAAATTTAAGGCAGACATTAAAGGAATTATGCTATGATGTTCACTGTCACCTATAGATATGATGGGAAGAACCCTGGAACTTTAAGCAAGAAAACTGGATTCAAGTTCTGTTTCTATCAGCAAATGCCTTTAATGGAAAGACTGCTGGATTTGTAATCAGAGGACCTGTGTTCAAATCTTGACTCTGACATTTTCTATCTATGTGACCATGAACAAGTCCCTTAATTTCTTTGAAGCCTCAGTTTCCTCATCTGTAAAAATGAAGTGTGTGGTCACATGTAATTAATAATCTGAGAGCTGCGTAGGCTATTAATTAAGGGTTTAATTAAGGGTTAACTCAAGATCACTCAGCTAGTATATATTAGGGGCTGGATTTGAATCTAGGTCTTCTTCATTTTTAAAGCCAACTCTTTCCATGACTAAATCATGCTGATTCTTCTTTTCCTTCACTTATATGTATATTAAATATACATACATAATCAAATATGCATTTATTGTATAAATAATTATTTTATATAATATAACATAAAGAATAATATGTCTAACAAAATATTAAATAAAAAATTAAATAATGAGAAAATGAAAAGGTTGGACTGGATTGGTCAAGTGATTACCACTTAAGTCATTATAAGTAGGTGGAATGTTGTAGAAAGCTCCAGAAAGGTCACATTGACTCAGATCCATCTTCCCTTCCTCCTCCTTCTGTCTTTGTGCCTGGAATTCCACCATTTAAAAGTCACCCTCTTTCCTTCTTAAGAATGTCTAGAACTCCTAATAATATATAACATGACAGACTTGGAGAGGGGGCAGAGTTTGAGTATTTTGTTTCGTTTGGTCTTCTTTGGTCCATTTCTGTCATTCCAATGGTGTGAAGGAATGCTTGGTTTGGAAAACCCATCCATTAATGGAGCCCAATACCTGCCTTATATTGTCTTAGAGGGTTACCTGGGGGCCTTGAGATATTAAAAGACTTCACCAGAGTCACATAGCTGGCAAAGACTTGGTCTTCCTGACTCTTGGGCCAGTTGTCTAGCTTCTACATCTTTCTGTTAGAACTACTGTAACACCATAACTGTTAGATAATAACCCTAGGAGGCTTGTTTCCCAGCCTGATAGTTCCCTGAGAAAAATGGCCCCATGGTAATGGAACATGGGTCTCTGTGTTAAAAGGGCACCTGAAAAAGGAAGTGAGAGGGTTTCCAAAGGCAATATGATCAGACTGAGAATCTCACGTGCATGTGAGGGCCGGAAGAGGCAGATCTGTGGGTTGGTAACCATTTTTGCTGGCCAAGAGACTTTAAGAAGTTGTTTGATTTTTCCTTTTTTTTTTAAAGATTTTTTTTTAGTGGGGGTTGTCATTCTGAATTTGATAAACACCAATGAATAATACAAGCTTTTCAGAAAGAAAAAAAAGAGGATTGTGCCTGAAAAATGCCAATCTTTTGCCATGGATGGCCTATATTAAAGATGTTTTCTAAGAAAATCATACCACGTTTCCAAGGCCACTGCTGGTTCTGGAGGTTTCTGTTCTCATTTTTAAGTTGTTTGCTCAGCAAGTGATACTGAATTTAGGTTAGTTTGTAGTTTGTTTAGGAACAAATCTCTTACATTCCATGACATGGTAGAATGGATGGGGTGGGGCGGGGTGGGGTAGCTGGACTTGGTTTCTAAGAAAGTGAGTGGATATACTAGGTGAGTCCCTCTGAGCCCCTTTCCAGTTACTGTACAGATAATAGATGTTGAAATGGCCCCAGGACAGTTGGATTGGAGCTCAGAGGCCCATGTCCCAGCTTGTTTTCAGAGGTTAGGATTTTTCTATTTTTTTTTTCCTATGGAAAGGCAATGATTGGAACATACACCCACTGCTACAGGAGTCCTCAACAAGCCATTGGAAAGACACAAGCAGAAGGAGGTTTACAAAGAGTACACAAACAGGGGCAGCTAGGTAGCACAGCAGATAGAGCTTCAGGACTGGAGTCCAGAGGATCTGGGTTCAAATGTGACCTCCAACACTTCCTAGCTGTACAACCCTTGGCAAATCACTTCATCCTGATTCTCTAGCCCTTGCCCCTTTTCTGTCTTAGAATTGGTAAGGGTTAAAAAAAAAAAGAGCACATAACTCGCTGTCAGGCAGAGCCCATTTCTGGGTCTAGCTCTGCCATGACTTTCCCATGGTACCAACTTTGATGACATCTCTTTCATCTGTCTTCTTTCATCCAATCAAAGAGGCACCAGCCTCTGTCAGTCCTTCTTTCTTCTCAGCTGGGCTAGTGTAATGACTTTTTAGCTGGTCACCCTGCATCCATTTTCCTCCCTCTTACATTCACCCCTCACACATCTGCTCAGATAATCTTCCTAAATTGTAGGTTTGGCTATCATTGACTCTGCCAGGAATCTTTAGGGGCTCCTGATTCTTGCTAGGGAAAAACAAAACAAAACTATAAATTGTGTAATGTGGTATTGGAACTCTTTTACTGTTTTGGTTCCAGCCTATATTTCCAAACTTATTTCATATTATTCTCCTTAAGGGATTCCATGTTCCAATTGAAATGGTTTATTTCCTACTCTTTTTTTTAAATCCTTACCTTCTGTCTTAGAATCAATACTATGTATTGGTTCTAAGGTAGAAGAGTGGTAAGGGCTAGACAATAGTGCTTAAGTGACTTGCCCAGGGTTACACAACTAGGAAGTGAACCTAGGAAGTGTCTGAGGCAAGATTTGAACCTAGGATGTCTCATCTCTAGGCCCGACTCTCAATCCACTGAGTTACCCAGCTGCCCCTTATTGGCTATTCTTTAAGCTCTGTTTCTTTTCTCTCCATAGGTAAATTCCTCCAGATTTGAATAATCATTTTTGCTCATTTATTTCAATCATGTCCAACTCTTCATGATGCCATTCAGGGTTTTCTTGGCAAGTGGTTTGCCATTTCCTTCTCCAGCTCATTTTAAAGATGAGGTATTAAAGGCATAATAGGTTAAGTGACTTGCCCAGGATCACATAGCTAGTAAGTGTCAGAACTAAGATGCTCCCTCACTCTAGTCTTGATGCTTCATCCTTGCTGCTTCCAAAATCAAAGCCTCTAGTTGTTGGTGGCCTTTTCTTCCTCACATGAGTTTGTATCTACCTATTTTATGTCTTGTGACAAGGAAATCACTTTAAAAGACTGATATATATTAATTTAAGGTTGCCAAGGAATTCAGCTATGTAATTCCTAAATGAAAACTCAAGTCAGCAGTCAACCTTTTATGGAGTTTAATTACAAACAGGATGAAGAAAGGAATTAGAGATAGAGAGAGAGAGAGAGAGAGAGAGAGAGAGAGAGAGAGAGAGAGAGAGAGAGAGAGAGAGAGAAAGGGGAGAGAAGGGAATAGGGCTTAAATACCCCTTCTGTTCAGGCTGGGCCAAAAGGCCCAAGTCCTTAGATAGCTGGGGCAAAGAAAGGAGATCAGTCCCTATTACTCACATGACCAAAATGGAGAAACAGTCTCAGGGGCCTCCACCTCCAGCTTCCTTCAGAGCAAGCACAACCTCTCAGAGCCAAAACCTCTCCAACCAACCACCCTCCATCCTCAGACTCCTCTATCTTTAAGGAAACCATCCAAGTTCCCTCCCCTCAGTTCTCACATCTACCAATCACTGTCCACCAATTTCCCTGTGCCAATGGAGGCTCTAGCTTAACCCAGGACCGCCCAGAGGTCTGTGGCTTTGCACATGTCTGTTGAAGGTCATATTCTCAAATAATTAAATCTTGATCCTTTGCTGCAGCCCTTCCCAAATCCTGTAAGGACTGAGTGGGGTGGAAATTGTATTCTCCAAGACCTGGTTCTGTCATTCCAAGTATCTCTATTGTATCAATTCTAAAATCAATCATGACTCAAAGAAATTCCTGTTCTATGCTTAAGCATAGGTCAAAGCCCTTTCCATTGTTCAGTAAAAGGTTTCTGTCCTAAAGTAGTCTTAAGAAGGGAGGAGAAGGATCCTCCCATGCCAATGGGGTTCACATTCCAATAGAGTTCCCACTATCAATAGGAAATTTTTCAAGTATGAAATTTCCCAATGGTGAAATTTCCAACATTTATAGGTCTAAGAAATTTTAAGGTTTACAATCTATATATTGTATTTCTTTAAGAATAACAGCTAGTGTTCATATGTTGCTTTAATTGTTGCAAGCTCTTGATATATGGTATCTCATAGAATCCTGAAAACCTGCTGAGGTAGGGGCTACTATCATCTCTACTTCACAGAGGAGGAAACTGAAGCTAGTAGGATTAAGTCACAGCTAGGAACAAGGAAGGCAGGATTTGAAATCAAGTTTTTTGTGACAACATTCTGTCCTTTATAGTCTGTGCCAATGCAAATTCTGTGAGAGCAGAGACAACTTCCCTTTGTTAATTATTTTCTGTTTATCTTGTATATAACTTGTTTACATTTAGTTTTGGTTTTTCTTTTCTTCCCCATTAGACTATAAGCTCTTCAAGGACAGGGACTGCCTTTTGCTTCTTTTGAAACCTTGGCACTTAGCATACTGTCAGGCACATAGTAGATGCTTAATAAATGTTGACTGATAGGTGTGTGTACAACACCTAGAACAATGCTTTGCAAATAGTAGGTGCCTAAGTAATGCTTATCAAAGTTAAGTTGGCCTTGAACATATCACTTTCTGGTTCTCAATTTCCTTTTCTGTGAAATGAAGGAATTGGATTCCAAAGTCTCTAAAGTATCTTTTAGTTCCACAATTTCTCTTCTCTCCTCTCCCCTCCACTTCTTTTTATTTTGACTGATATTTGACCATAATAAGTTTTTGTTTCAAACATATCGCAGGAGAGAGACAGAGACAGAGGGGGAAGAAGAGAGAGAAAGTGTGGGAAAGGGAATGGAAGGAGGTAGAAAGGGAGAGAAGGAAGAGAGAGAGAGAGAGAGAGAGAGAGAGAGAGAGAGAGAGAGAGAGAGAGAGAGAGAGAGAGAGAGAGAGAGAGAGATTTGAAACTAAGATAATCAGAAAACATTCCAGCATTTGTTGTGTATGTACTATCTTTTTATTTTATTTTTTTTGGCTTTTGTATTCCCAGAACCTAACATGATGATTGGGACTTAGTAGATAATAAATGCCATTGAATGTTGAATGAATGCTAGACACTCAGCATTGATTTGAGTGCATGCTTTGCCTTGGTATCAGTTTCTGGGGTGTATCCCCAAGCATGATTTCTAGTTCATTCCATTTACCCAAAGGTTGCTGAATCTACTGGCAGACCAAGCTGAGAATCATGAGTAGACTCATTCAGACTCTATCCTTGGAACCAATTACCAGCTTCTGAAAGGCTCTGTCTTTTGCCATTCTTCTCCCTGAATCTGGGCAGGATAGTTATAGTCACCTTAAAAAATATTTAGTGCTTAAACACATTTTATATTTTTTAATCATTGAGCTAAATTATGTGGTCTAGTTAGTTCTACTAAGCAGAGAACCATGGTGAAGAACTGGATGAATGAGTTAATATCTTTGCTTACTTAAGAATCGAAAAGTTGAATTTAGTCAGCTGTCTGAAAGACTAGCTCCCCAGTCATTCATGAGAAAGTGAGCCAGGAAATTAATTGTTCACTGAATACCCACTGAATACAGTGTACCATACTTAAGAAGCCATGTGACATGGTAGGAAAAGCACTGGATCTGAAAAAAAAGGAGATTTAGATATAGATACAGATATAGGTAGAGATTGTGCTATGGGGATCTTATCCCCTCCTCCTCCTGAGTGGCCTGACCTGTTCTTCAGCATTTCTCACATAACACAGTTACATCAGGTTTTGCGTCTGTGTTTGTGCTGTATGTCAATAAAAGTGAGGGGGCAGTGACTGACAGGAGCTTTTGAATGAATGTGGGAATAGAGCAGGCAGGTAAGGGAGAAAGAGGAAGGGATTGGCAGGCTAGGCAACTCGTGGTTAGGTTACTTAGAGGAATGATGAGATTTAAAACTATGATTGTCTACCCTTTCTAACAAACTTTATAAAATATATATTTGTTTAGAAATATTAATTTAATTCTTACAAGATACAGACACAGGCATAGATATAGATATAGATAAAGGTACAGATAGAGGTATAAATAGTAGTAGTAGTCTCTCGGTAACCGAGGATGATGATGATCTTTGTGCGTTTTTGTGCACAAAGACACTTGTGCATGAAGATTTAAGTGGAAAAGTCGATGCACAGAGACAGTCCCACTCTCTCGGCATTGGAAGCCTGGGTCCATTGGCACGAAAAGTCGTTACACCTGGAGACTTCCTCAGCTGCATTGGATGGCCCTGTTGTCTTTTGTGCTCCAACACGCCCTAAGCACTCCACAGTGCTTTGCTGCGTCGCCATCTCAGCCGTTGAACCTTCTTATTGGTTTCTTCCGCCTGTTCTGCCAAAGCAGTCTTCACATGCTGGGTGAGCAAAGCCCTGGTTCACTAGGGGTCCACGATGACCCGATGGCTACCCTCACAAGGTTTAGCCGGCCTGTCGAAGCTGTTGCCTGGGGTGTGGTGCTGCCGCATGCTAGCAGCTACTGGGAGTCACAAGTGAGAGCTGGGTGTCAGGTGGGGGTCAGAGGCTGGAGAGCTGCCTTAAGAGGGCATGACAAGCCCTCCATACCAGAGATACTACCCCTCCCTGAACACCCCATACAATGGTAGACCAAACAAAACACCTGTAGGATTATTTGAGAACATTTCCCCAAGTGTCAAATGATTGAACATGAGCCGAATCAGTGAGTTCTGAGTGAACTTAGTATAAAAGAAGGTTTAAGGTTCTGAGCTCTGTTATTTTTAGAAAGACATTGATAAGCTGGATGGCGACTTCATATGATTTTAGGAATTTGTATTATAGGTATTGAAGGAATTAGGGATGTTTAACTAGAGAAGAGAAGTGACAAGATGAACTTTCTTTGATCCTGGAGTTATTTCAGGTGCCAATACAGTTTATTGAATATGGGGATCATGTGGCAAGACCTAAACTTTCCAAAGATCAGTTTTACAGTTGAGTGGAAGATGGACTGGAGTGGGGAGTGACTCAAGGCAGGGTGACCAAAGAGCGAATTGGACAACAGTCCAGGCATGAGGTAAGAAGGGCCTGTAGCAGCATGGTGACAGTGTCAGAGGAGAGAAGGGGGTGTCAGCAATGTTGTAAAGGCAGAATCAATAGAAATTGGCAGCAGATTTGGTGTAGAGATGGGGTGAGAGAATAAGGATAACAATGAGAGACAGATATGATGATTATAGGTAGCATCAAGAATCAGACCTGTCATTTGGAATAAGAAAGCTGACTGATTTCAGAAGTCAGGACTAAGGATAAGTAGAATCTGCATAGAGGCAAATTTAAACCTAATTTCAGGAAAAACTGCCTAATCAATTTACCTATTTATTTCATTCTTTTTTTAAAGCCCTTCTGTCTCTGAGTCAACACTGTGTATTGGTTCCAAGGCAAAAGAGGCAGCAAGGGCTATGCAATGAGGGTTAAATGACTAGCCCAGGGTCACACAGTTAGGAAGCATCTGAGTCTAGACTTGAATCCACGACCTCCTGTTGCTGGGCATGGTTCTCAATCTACCTCCCTGCTCTACAACGGATGTATTTCAAAAGTGGAATGGGATACCTCAAAAGGTTGTCATTTCTTCTGGGAGATACTAAAACCAAAAGCTAGAAGCTCTCTTGTCAAGTGTGGTGAATTGAGGATTCCTTTTTGGGTGTGAATTGAATCAGATGGCCACTAATGTTCCTTCTAACTCTAAAATTCAGTTTTTATTCTTTTCAAGATTTAATCCATGAGATTCCTTGAGTAGGTAAATTTTGAATTGGATGTAGAATAAAAGGATAGACATGAATTGGTGAAAGAGATAATGCCGGATTGGGATTGGAGGGCAGTAATTAATTCAAATTCTATGAGAAATCCAAAGTAAAATGAGGAATCTAGGTTGTGTGATCTCTCTCTCATCCTTCTAGCTAAAAGATTATATGGATTCTGCCCTCAGGGACCTTGCTCCTAAGAGACATCCTATCACTGTTAATCAGTGTTGCAGTAGACAACCATGAATTTCCTATTGATACATCTATCCCTATTAAAGTCTCGCTCAGAGGTTCCTGAGCAAAGGGACTCTGGGTTTCTGAGGTCAAGCCAGAAGCCCATGAGGTCTTTAAGGCCCTATCAAGGTACAAAGGCTTCAAATAGGACCTACTGATAAACTATGCATCTGTTATTTAAATTTCAAAGGTTGACCATCATGTGGTGAAATTTTTCCTACACCATGAAGACTTCAAGGCATGGCTGTTGTTACAGTCTGCATCTATGGAAATCTGCATCCATAAAGTGAAGGATGCTTGAAGAATTAATAGATTAGCAATGGCTACAAAAGGTGGAATGGTGCTTTGTGTAAACAACACCTGTGAGGACAATGCCACTGGGCTTTTAATACTTAAGGATTCTTGGACTGAGTATCATGAACATCCTAGAAGAATAGATTTAGAGCCGGAAAGGAGATTATCTAATCCAACCTCCTCATTTTACATGATCTAACTGAGATTGAGAAAGGTTCAGATCATGTAGGGAAAAAGAGACAAGGTTTGAAATGTGAACGAGTGCCCTCTGATTCCATCTCCCACACTCTTTCTTTCATATGACACTGATAGTACATAGAGAGAAAACCCGGTGTATTTATAGAACATAGTGGAAGCTACAGAGGAAGCTAGTTCTTTGCCCTTTGGAGTTTGATAGTCTGCTTGCCCAGGTCCCTGTAGAACTTCATAACCTTTTACTGGCAGAAAGCATCTGGTCTCACTGTTTCCCTCCACTTAATTTAGCCACTCTTCATAAGAATTTGAGCCAGAGTACTCTGAGAGCCCTCTCTGACTTTTAAGAGTGTCCAAATATCTTTTCGAGCATCTCTGAGAAAGAACTATTTTCTGTAGGAAAGACAGATCAGAAAATTGAAAATCAAAGATGGACTGGCATGAGGCAAATTGTGTTCTATGAAGAGGACTTTTGGAATGTGGCTGTCTTAATTAGGCTCTTTGGATCTTGATCACAGATTGAGCGTTAAATTTCATTGTCATGTGGTAGCCTCGCTTTCCCATGGGGGAATTTTGCCTCCCTAAATATGCTATCAGCTGGAGTGTGAGGACTTGAAAAGACCTTAGAGATAGTGTAGTCTAACTGCATCTTTTTATAGAGAGAGGAAATTGAGACCCAGAGAGAGGAAATGATGAACCTGTAAGGCCACAAAGCTGGTCTAAAGATCCTTGAGGGACTTGTAGTATCTTATATGGCCCCTCCAGCACAAGCTTCAATAGGACCCCAAGAAATGCTCTTTGGTTGATGGGCTTTAAGCCAATAGAATTCCTCTTTTTTTAGTGCTGGGACTCCAGGCTGCCCATTAGCGAAAAGGGTTGTATACCATCAGAATGCCAATTATCCTAGTCCCAAGCAGTGGAGTTATTAGTGAGACTATGGTGTGCTAAAGTCAGTGTTTAGAGGAAAATTAAAGAGAAATGACTTATATAGGATAGATAGGATTTGGGGTTTAGTTTGTTTTTGTATTTTTCCATCCTATTGTTTTATTACCGATAATGATTTATTTGGAAAATAACATTGACATTTCTTCAAAAACAAAGATGGTGGAAAAGGAGATGATCTTTTCATATACTAAGAGTGGTGGGTAATGGATAGCTTGGGTTCTGGCTGGAACCCATGAAACATAGAAAGAAAGCTTTTGAAACCTTAAGGATTTCTAGTTTTGATGTGCCTTTTGGGGTAGGCCTCAAGGACTTTAATAAAGGCTCATGATTTAGTCTGAGCCAGTCGATCTCAGGTTTGCTTTGATTTTCCTTCCCTTTCAGGGTCTAGGAAGAAACCACTTGCTCAGGATGTCTTAAGTCAGCTGATATCTATCTGGAATTTATAAAAGTGCATCCAGGAAATCAATAAAGTTTAAATAGAGTAGGAGATTTTGGAGAGTAGTGATGTCAGGGGTCCAGGTGGGAATCAGGTGGGTGAGAAAGAAGAGAGAGGTGATAGCTTCATCATAGCCAACAGCACAATGTGATAGAGACATGAAGAGAGAGAGGTTTTGCAGGACTTGTGGACCAAGATGCAAGAACCAGGGTTCCAATGGAATGTTCCCAGTTGGTGGCAGTTTGAGCTGACAGGGGGAGGGGACTTTGTTTTTGACCAGAAGTCACTCTCTCCCTGGAGGTTTGAAGCTGAATGAAAGACCTTTGTGAGGCTGACTTGGTTTGGGGGGTTTCTCTGGCTCTGAGCAGTTGAAGTTGACACTGGGAAGAGAAACTTGGCTTTTGGACTTTGTCTCTGTCTCTCTTTCCCTGGAGGTTTGAACCTGGCTGAAAGATGCTGGTGGGCTAACTTGGCTTTTGGACTTGGTCTCTGTCTCTCTGACTCTGGGTAGTTGAAGCTGACTCTCCAAACTCTCAATTTTACCTCATTTAGATTAGAAAAATCCTCATCCCTCTTACCTCAGTTTCCCATCCTGTTATCCCAATAAACAAAACACCTTGACTTGAAAAAAGGAAAAGAAAAGAGAATCTTTGAAGTATACTCAAGGTGAGGCGGGGGGAGAAGAAAGAAGCAAAAAGCTTCAAAAAGACTTGGGAGGTGAGGCAGGCAAGGGAGGAGAGGGTTGCTTAAGGGAGGGAGTGAGGGAGGAAGGAGGTTAGGAAATAGATTGATCCATCAGCCTTCAGGATCAATAGGTAAAACTCCAGAGCAGACCTCAGAGTATTCTCCAGAGTAGATCCCCTGTGAACCAGCAATCTTTGTGTGGCAGTATCCCTGTGTGGCATCCCTTAGCATTTCTCATTCCTACCTCCATTACAAATAAGCAGCCTTAGGTTCCTGTAGCAGCTCTCTCTAGTCACAAGCCATAGAGTAGAACAGTCATTGTAAGAAGAAACAGTTTCCCTCAATTTACATTCTCTACTTCAAGAAGAGTAATAGTTTCCCTCAGTTTACTTCTCTATTTCAATCAGTAGTAGTTTCTCTTCAGTTTACTCTTCTACTTCAACAACAAACAGGTACATCAAAGAAAGCAGTTAATTCTGTACAGGTGGGAAGAACTACACTTCTTGTCCACCCCATTGTCTACAAGGAGGTACACATGGAAGGGCAAAGAGGAGAATCCCATAGGATAAGAAGAACCAATGGAACAACAGACCACAAAATGTGGAATGATGCTTTGTGTAAACCTTCTGTGAGGACAATATGATTAGGCTTGTAAACCTTAAGGATTCCAAGAGTGGGTGGAAAAGTGATCAGTGTGGGAACTGATGAGATCATAGATAGATTCAGTAAAGTATTACAGTGTGTTTGCTTTTGAATATTTTGGTATGTTGAGGACCACTTACATAACTAATGCTTCAGGAAAGGACTCTTTTGTCTCTGTAATTCTAGGTTCTGAAAAGTGGATAGATACTGAAAGAACAAGGATGCCTGATGGGATTTGGGAGAAAATTTTTGCATTAGGAGCTGTAAGACCATTGGTTTCCCTAAGTCTACACTTGGCCATGAATAAATGAATTTTAGAAATGACTGTCAACAATATGGAAATGTTTTGCATGACTGCATATGAATAACCTACATCAAATTGCTTCTTTTCTTAATGAAGAGAGAGGGGAGGGAGGAAGAGAATTTGGAACTCAAAAATCTGAAAAACAAATGTTAAAAATTGTTTTTACATTTAAGTGGAAAAATATTTTTTAAAATGGGTGTGAGGTGCTTTATAAATATGACTAAGGTTGACTCCCCAAAAAGATATTAGAAAACATGCCTTCCTCCCCTCTTTAAAAAGATTGGGGATTATAGGCTAAACATCAGTCAATAAATGTTTATTAAAATTTATCATGTCAGACACTGGGCTAAGCACTAGTAGTGCTTTGTCCTTTCCTTTTTGAGCTCATTTGACAGACGAGGAAACTGAGGCAGACAATGTTAAGTGACTTGCCCAGGATCACATAGCTACTAAGTGTCTGAGGCCAGATTTGAACTCAGAGAGATGTCTACCTGCCTCCAGATTTGGCATTCTACCCTCTGTGCCACCTAGGGCAAGTGCCCTTGCTAAGCACTAGACACAAAAAAAGTGGTTCAACAATTCCTGCTTTCAAGTACTTTACACTATATTGATGGAGACAACATGCAAATAACTAAATCCATACAAGACGTATATAGAGTAGCTGAGACATAATTTTTAAAAAGGAAACACTAATGCTTAGGGTGTAAGGGCAGGCCTTCTGAGAAGGGGAGATTTGAGCTAAATCTTGAAGGAAGCCTAGAAACAAAGAAGCAGAAGTGAGGATGTTGTAGGGGGTTTGAGGTGAATCCCCTGGGGTTCAGGAAGGGTACCTTTTGCAAGGATGCAAGACTCCAAAAGTCATCTTAAAAATAAACAGAGAAATTAATTAATTTAGAAGGTAATGTTGAATCTGGCCAGGAGGACAGCATAGGTGGAAGACTGCCTCCTAGGGGGAGAGCATAGATGGAAAGATGTTCCCGATGACATCAATTCTGGGGTCTTTATACTCTTTACAACAGTGAAGACAGGACTCTATGCACTGAGGCACGGGCAGGGGGGTTTGCCTGAAGACATTGAGAGTGACCTTCATAGTTTAGAGGACAGATAGAGGGCTAAGATACAACTTGATGATATCAAGGAGGTATATCTCTCTGTCCATCTAAAGGATGATCCAAGGAGGATAATCCTCTCAGTCTTATAGGAGTTATCAGATGTTTTAGGTTAGGAGTCACAAGGATAGAAGGGAGCAAAGGAATTTCCTGCTTACAATTTGCCTGAAACACTTCTACACTTTGGGGGGTGCAATGCCCATGGCAAGGAGATGGTATTCCAGGGATGGAGGGCATTGAGTGTGTTAACTGGGAAAAAACAGAACTATTAAATAGTCAGAAAAACAACTCTTTAATTAAGGAAAGAGGTTCAGCTCAGCGCTTTCTTCAAGGTCTCCACTCAGAGCTGCATGCTACACACCCGCCCAGAGTCCCAAGACTCATGACTGGTTGCTCTGGACACTGACCCCTGGGAGAGCCAACCATGCTAGATTGACAACTCCAAGGAACAAAAGAATTTGGGGGACCTATATACTATTTGGGGGATTCAGTGGCAGGGACAGATGATTGATATTACCACAGCTACAAGGAATTGGGAGGGTTCAAACCGTAGGGAGTATAATCAAGCTTGGGAAAGGAATCATAACCAGAGGCTCCAATGTAAGGGAAGGGGCTACTTACAATGGATGCTAAAAGGATGGTCCCAACCCAGGTGTGGGTCTTCTTGGGAAAGGATCTCTGCTACAGTGGAGGAGACTACCTAAGACCAAAAGGGTACTTGGCATTTGCTTAGCTCCACCTAACAGGGATCGCCATTTACCTTGGGGTCCATTATTCAGTCTGAAACTGCTATCCTGAGATTCCTTTTAGAGTAGATTCTCATGGGAACAGGGAACAAGAACAAGCTTTGGTGTCTCCAACTTACAAGCTAGTCCTACAACTTGGGGTTCATCGGATCTTACTAAGCTACAAATTTTGGGGTTTCTAGATTCCATGTCGATTAGTGTAATACTAGAAAGTGTCAGCTCTCGTTTATATTGGGTTCCAATGTTTGTAAAGCATTCTCCATAGGGTATCTCATGTGATCTTTATACCAACCCTGTGAGGAAGGGTCTGCTCTTATTCCCATCTGTTGGATGAGGGAGGAGGGAACTGAGTCTGAGAGAGGTTGGTCAAGGTCCCTCTGTTAGTGTCTGTGGCAGGGTCCAAGTTCAGGTCTTTCCAACTCACCCTCCAACTCTTTATCTGCTGCATTTGCTATTCTGTCATTCTGGTCCTGTCTGAATCTTCATGACTCCATTTGGGGTTTTCTGGGCAAAGATACTTGGAGTGGTTTGCCATTTCCTTCTCTAGCTCATTTTACAGATGTGGAAACTGAGGCAGAGTTAAGTGACTTGCATACACAGCTAGTGCTTGAGGGAATATTGGAATTTAGGAAGATGCATTTTACTGACTCCAGGCCAAGTGTTCTATCTACTTGGCCACCCAGATGTTGGGTTTTAGAAGCATGGAAACAGAAGATGGGAGTATTGTGTTCAAGGATGAGCAAGTAAACCAGAGCAGGATGGAGGGTCCTGAAAACAAAGGGGACATCAGCAATCTATTGTCAATCAACAAGCATTCATTAGGTTCCTCTTATGTGTCTTACAGCTCTGGGACCTCAGAACAACATTAGAGAAAAGTTAGAGAAAAAGAGGCTCAGAGAGGTGGCCAACCTCTCAGCCTGTGCCCTTGAGGAAGAACATGAATCCAAATCCCTTGACAGCCAATCTCTTGCTCTCTCTCTTTTCAACTTTGTTCTTTTAATTAGACTCTGTTCCTTCAGGCTCTACTACTCCAGAGGGATTCCAAGTTGCAGTTGATCCCAAAGGGAAAGAATTTAATTCTCAATGAGGCTTTTCTTCTGCAAAAAAAAAAAAAGGGCACTCTGTCACTTCTTAAGTCAGTTATTTCAGGAAAAAAACAACTGCTAGTATACTCCAACTCCCCACTACCTCCCCTCTCCTAAATTCTGTGATGGGCTCATGTCTATAAATGAATGAACATTAGCCAACAGATTACTCAATCCCCTTCCTGTTTATATGTCTGCCCTCAATTGGAAATGTGTTTATTTAAACAAGACTTTCCCTGTTTTATTACCTTCACTGCCATCCTGCCCCCTCCCCTTTTAGTCCCCCACCAAGCGAAATATGTGGGAAATGCCCACTTGGGCATTCTTTTCCCAGGATAGTTCTCCAAGAGGCAAGGGGGCTCAAGTGAATTTACTACTAGCTTGTAATTCACCAGTCAATTAATCAACAGACATGTATTGTGTCTTCTAGAAAGCTTTTAAAGGGTAAAAATAAACAGGAGATACCATCAAGGCCCTCACTGTAGGCCCATAGCTTACCTGAAGGAAGAAAGGAAGCAAACATTTATAAGGTACTTACTATATGTCAAGAAAGGTGTTAAGTTCTGAGAATACAAGTCAATAGAAGGCATCTGCCTTTGAGGAGTTTATATTCTAATGGGGGGAATAGCTGAATTGGGGAGAGGTAGGATAAAAGGTATCTGGGGGCACAGTTTTGAATTCTGGAAGTCAGTAACAAGAGTGGGAAGATAAAACCAGAGAATAAGTAGGGAAGAGAAGACATGAGCATGCAGAAAGTTAAATAATAATTATTTGAGAATCAAATAATTATTATTTGAGAATCAAATAATATATTATAATGGACTGATGGCTTGGTACTATGTGGTTAATTGCTCAATGAGTGCAACCAACAAGTGCTGACTAGTTTTGGGGAGGAGATAGTTTACTACATTTTGAATCTAGGCAAGAGTTTAGGTCCTCAAAGAGGGGGTAATTCTATATAGGGAGATCAACATGGTCAAAGGGAAATGTATATAGGAATACTGAGAGATCAAGAAGGATGAAGATATAGAAGAAGCCATTAGATTTGGAATTTAAGAGAGCATCGATAACTTTGAAGAAAGCAGTATTAGTTGGATCATGAGGTTGGATGCCAGATTACACAAGGTTATTTTTTTCTAATTACATGTAAAATTTTTTAAGCTTTTGTTTTTTTAAGACTTGAGTTCCAAATTCTCTCCCTTCCTTCCATCCCTCTCCTCCCTCATTGAGAAGGAAAGCAATTTGATATAGGTAATATGTGTGCAGCCATTCAAAACATATTTCCATATTAGTCATGTTGTAAAAGAAAATAGACCATAAACCCCCCAAGAAAAGTAAATTTAAAAAGAGTATGTTTGATCTGCATTCATACTATATAATTTCTTTCTCTGGAGGTAGATAACATTTTTCATCATGAGTTCTTCGGAATTGTCTCATAGCTAAGTCATTCAGAATTGATCATCACACACTATTGATGTTACTGTGTACAATGTTCTTCTGGTTCTGCTCACTTCATTTTATTGCAGACAGTTTAGAAGCAAGTGAAAGGAGAAGAGGAGGCACGTGGTCTAGAAATTTTCTTAAGGAGAGTCATCATAAAAGAGGGAAGGATATAGGACAGTGATGGCAAATCTTTTAGAGACCAAGTGCCCAAAATGCAACCCTTACATCATGTGAACTTGCCCCTAAACAGGAGAGGGAGGAAGCACTCCCTTTGGGCTGCTGTGCAGGGGGGTGGGTGATGAAAGAAATGTCCTGAGGCACGTGTGAGGAGGGGGAAGGGGAGGGAAGCAGCCCCCTTCCAGCACATGTGCCATAGGTTCACCAACACAGATCTAGGAAAATGACAAGTAGAAAGATATAATAAAATAAGGATTTTTTAAAGATTGGAGAGTCATGGGCATATTCGTAAGGATCAGGGAAAGAGCTGGTAGATAGGGAGAAATCGAAGATAGTAAAGATGATAATGGGGTCAACAATTTGAGAAAGCTGGAGGGCTTCACATTAAGGATGTTTGTTAAGAGATTGAATTTGGCAATGTGAATCTTAAAAATTCTCAGACCCTACTTCAGAAGATTTGGTTAAGACCATTCCCCATTTTAAACAATGAAGGGACTTAGTCAGGAATGTGAGAACTCTACTCCACCCATACTTAAGCATACTTTAGGGGAAGATAAAGTTGTAAATTCTTTACTGAACAATGAAAAAGTACTTAACTCATACTTATAGTGAAGCAAAAGCTTTAAGCTAAGTCTATTTTTAGAAAGGCGCTAAGTACCTATGAAGGTCAGGCAACTTGCAAACATACAAGGGACAAGCTTAACAAAAGAGGTGTGAGGTTTTAGTCTACTCAGGTGTGAATTAAGAATGGTCAGTCCTGTGAAAACGTCTACTGTGATTGGTAGATGTGAGAACTTGTGGGAGGTGACATAGGAGAAAATCTCTTTAAAAGGAGGTCAGAAGCTGAGAGAAGGGGACTCTCCTGGAGAGATCTCTTTGAAGAGGGTCAGCTTGCCAAAGCTGATGGAGAGGGCTTGGTGGCTGAACTTAGTTGAGCTGAGGAGCTGAATTGGTGGGTCTCCCAGAACACTAGAATCTTTCTTGGGACAATTCTTGTGGTAAGTGGATTAAAGACTGACTGATCTCTCTTTTAGGGCTTCAGCCTAGGCTGGCCTAGGCTGGTCTAGCCCCTTTCTCATTATTTCCTCTTATTCTCTCTCTCCCTTTCATTAATTCCTTAATTTGTATTAATTAAAATCTCTATAAAACCCAGCTGACTTGGGTATATTTCATATTTGGGAATTTTTCCCTGGCGACCACTTTATATTTGATTTAACTCAAGATGCTGTCTTGAAACCATATTTCTGCGGTCACAATTTAAGGCAACCACTCTTTTATCTGTAACAGTTTATGCCAAACACTATTTTAACTATAACAGCAAGGAGAAAGATTTCTTTTTCATGTGAGCAGGAGTGCAGTAGGAGAAGATGACTGAGTAATGTGAGATGAGGAAGGAGGATTGGGGGTTCATAGCAAAATGCCTCAGTTTATTTTTTCTTAAGTGTGAGGTGAGGTCCTCTATTGAGGGAATAGAGTTGAGAGGCTTGAATAAGGATAGAAAGATCTGAAATAGCCCCTGTAGTGACTTTGTGGTGAATTAAATAGAAAAATTGCCTTGCTGCTATGAGGGCACAGCAGATTATGTGACATTAATTTGTAGTGGACACCATCCATACCGTTTGGTGATTTTTCTCTAGCTCTATTTAGCAATATGAGAACTGCACAGATAAGGGAGGGATGATTCAAGACTAGAGATTGGCAAGGCAAGATTGGCAATTGGACAAAAGACTCAAGTTTAGAGGATACTATAAACTTGAATTGAATCATCAAGGAGTTAAGATAAGGAAAGAAGAACTTAAAACCAGATCAGGTTGTGATGATCTGGGAAAGAACCGAGGAGGTGGAAAGATTGGATGTCTGGGTCAAGGTAAAGACAAAGATCAGGGCTAGGGGTCATGTGGCATAGGATAAGAGAATGATAAAAGACTATAATCAGATAAAGGAAATCCAGAGTTCAGGAACATGGAAGTGGAACATTTGTGAATGATGGCAAGACCAAAGATAGTATAAATTGTATTAGTGGGGGACTTTGAAGGAGGAACCAAAATTCAGCTAAGTGGGGAATCAATATAAGGTGATACTTCCTTACTTCCTCCCCTTCCCCCAAGTTGAGCTGTTGACCAATGGAGTCAATCTGACTAGACTAAAAGGGTAAGTAATATTTTCCCTCAGCCTCCCTTTTTGAAATGATATTTGAAGTTCCCCTCCTAATAGATTTGAATCTGATTCAAGTTTCTATTAAAATCAAGATGTCTATTTTATTTAGGTAATAAAGGGTTGAAGGGTAATGAAGGACAGGAGAGAAAGGAAATCCCTAGCTATTTTTGATATACAGATCTTGAGGGTTTGAACCAGGGAATCTTCTTTAGAAATAAGCTCTGGGTTCCCCTAAGGGAAAAAGTGTAAAATGGAGATTTGAACCCTGAACTTTAATCCCCAGAAGTCCTTGGTACTTCCCAGAATTCCCTATAATCTCACCTGAGTCCTCACCTGAGTGTGATAACACAATTTAGTATTTAAAGGGCTCTCTGCCTCCCAAGCTCTCTCTTCTGCTTCTAAGCACATGCCTCTACTCATACAAGATGTAGTAAGTGAATTATGAATGGGTTAATCAGCCCTAGGCATGTGCTTTTCTTATTTTGTATTTTCTTATTTCCTTGATTTCTAATAATCTTTAATAAACCTCATAAAAATATAATACTTTTAGTAGAGAAACTAATTTAATTTTTACAAAAGGAGTCTTTTATTCTAAAGATTGTCACCAGTTGAGAGATAAGATCTTCTGCTGCTCAGGTGAAAGGATTGAGAGATTTTTGTATCTTCACAGCCAAGGGTAATTCTCCTTCTTAGATTGAGGAGCCCCAAACAAGAACCTCTTGGTTTCCCCCCAACTGCCTTATGAACCGGGCGGGGAATTCCATACCATCCCCTGATGTTAGCTGGGGTTCCTTCTGCTCTTCTTCTGAGACATTTCTTCAAAATTCAACTTTTTCATTATTTCTGGTCTTTCCTCTGATACAGAACATACCTGCATATAGCTGAGGCATAGTGGAGTAAGTCATGGACATTGAATAGACAGAAAAAAAAAGGGAAACTAGGGTAGTTGAAGAAACATCCAAATGTATATTGAAATCCCCTTGTTTGAGGGCATGATTTAGGATGGGCGGAAAGATTGATGAGCCAGGACTGAATTCAATGAGTTGAATTCAAGTTCCACCTCTGAAACATATTGGCTTTGTGACTCTGGGAAAGTCGTTTAACTCGTGAGGAGTCCAGGTTTCAGAGCAGGTGCTGATCTGAATTGGTCAAAGTTCCTCATCAAGTGCAACTGATACCAATGAAATCCCAGGTCTAGTCAGAAAAAAAATTACCCAGGTATACTTTGGGGAAGGTAGCGTTTCTGTCATGAGAAGCAGGCTTGCTTATTGGATGGAGGGCTTGCCTCAATGTCTTCTGGAAGATACTGGTTTTATGACTGGGGGAAAGCCACTTAGCTTTTCATTAACTTTATACAGATAACAAGGGAAATGACATAGTTTAATACTGATTCAATTCACAAATGTACAACTCAGTCCAGGTAAACCCCTCTGACTAAGTGCCAAGGAAGTGCTAACCTGGTATCGCCATAGGCAATTTCCTCTATTTGTGAAATCACTAGTCCTTCTGAACACAATACAAACAGATTGGAAAGAGGTTAGAACTTGGGTGGAGAAGACCTGAATTTTGAATCCTTTATTTGACATTTATTAACTGTGATTTGGGGCAAGTCACTTTACATCTTTGAGCCTCAGTCTCTTTGGGGGGGAGGGGGAGGAAATAATAAACAACAATAATATATTAGCTGTAAATTGCTTCCTGCATGTGACCTTTGATTATTATAAAATCCTCACGGATTCTGACTTCAGCAATGAATATACAAGACTGCAGATCGGTCTTGAGAAAGCCAGGGAGAGATGTGACTTCAATTTAATCCTCCAAGTCCTAGCTTCCTTATCCTTGCCATTGGTACAAGAGATGAGAATGAGAAGGGCAGGTGGTTAGTTCAGCTAGATGATAATTACTATTTCTTCTGAAACTTAGGCCTGATGGTGGAATTTACCAACCCTGCTTAGTTTCTTATTCATTCACTTTTGGGAGCTGATACTTAAATGTTGGCATGATTTCCCTACTTGGCTGAAATGCCAGGCCCTCAAGGGGAGTCCAGAGAGTGATCTTCCGCATGCCAGGTTTCCAAGGCTGGTGATCCTAAATAGACCCTGAAGGACAGGGAAGTTAATTAACTTTCCTGAGGCCTTATGTGTAAAAAGTCTTAGAGATGAGATTTGAACCAAGCACTCTGAATGAAAAGATAGCAATCTCTTTTTAAAATCCTTACTTCACATCTTAGAATTAATATATAAGTATTGGTTCTATGGCAGAAAAGAGGTAATGGGTAAGTAATAGGGGTTAAATGACTTGCCCAGGGTCATTCAGATAGTAACTTAGAACATCCTATCTTCAGGCCTGGCTTTCTATCTACTGAACTCCCTAACTGCCCCCTCACCCCCACTAGCAATCTCTTTCCACCATATCACTTAATCTTCCTTCTTTTTCACTCCTCATTTGACATGGTTGAGTTCTCCTCATGATTCTAGTCACCTCCTTTGGATTTGTTCCAGATTTCTGAATGTCCTTCCATATATTTTATTTTATAAATGAGGAAAGTGGTGCAGACAGGGAAATGACTTGTCCAAGGTCACTAAAGTGTTATACAAATAGAACTGAAAACTGTAGTAAATTTTATCTATCAAATACATCACAGCTATCACATGTCCTACCATAGCTCCAAGAGTGAAAAAACTCATTAATACACTAACTGAAGTATTCAGTCTCCTCTTGATATGCCGTTTTCTTAAACAACAGGCTTGGATCTGAGGTCCTGGAAGAATAATTCATTCATTCATCTATCCATTCATCCATCCATCCATCCATCCATCCATCCATCCATCCATCCAACAAATATTTACTGAATGCTGGGGAAGGAATGACTATACTGAACACTAAAAATTCTGTCCCATTCAAACTCTGGTCACAGTCAAAGGTGATGTAATGGCATAAGACTGTTATTTTGGTTTCAGAGATGGCTGTCCTTGGCTAAGTGGGATTTTTTGGACATAATCAAAAGAAGGAAAAGTGAAATGTCTCAGGAAAACAAATATCAAAGAGGGTCCTGCAATACACTTTACAGAGCCTCATTCTGTTTGATTCCCCTTTCCCCCACTTTAAAAATCTTCCTTGATATTGTCAATATTGACACCAAGGGGGGAAAATCCAAAAGTGGATGGGGGAAGGAGGTTGGAGGACAGAAAGGATTTTTGTTTTTAATATTTACATAGCAACATATAAGATTTAAAATTTTGTTTCCAGAGGATTTGCAAACCAACTGTAGGACAAAACCAAGCAGAATGGGGAGGTCAGATTTTCCAGACTACTCCCCAAATATTTAAGTAGAAAGAGTTCCACATTTGGGTTCAGGAGGACCATCAGGAGGAATCCCGTAGGTGGTAGTTCTTTGACTTAAACAAGTCCCTTCACCCTCTCCAAGTCTCAGTTTTCTCATCTGTAATATGGGGGTAATAATACTTGAGAAAAGCCACCTTAGAGGGTTGTGGTGATGAAATGTTTGGAAAATACAATATAAAGTGAACTGTAATTATCAAGCAAAACTTAGACTTTCTGAATCTCTGATCAGAAAAAGAAGTTTATTTTAAAGAGGGGCTAATAACAGAAAAACTTCCCTAAACAAGGCTTTAGTTGAATTAATTCTCAAAGCCATTACCTATGTACTCTTTGTTTTTTAAACTAGGATTTCAATTATAAGGTCATATTGAGTAAATTCCCTTGAAGGCAAGGATGATGAGTTTTTGGTTAAAACAATTTTTCATCAGATAGTTTCTCTATCAAATAAAGCCTTCCTTTTTTTGTAAACAAGTCAAATACATTAACTGAAAAAACAACCAAGGTTTTTTATGATGTTCATTCCAGTCTGTCTTTGCCATCCCTCTGCGAAATAAAGATGTTTATTAGCATGCCTTCGCGAAAGCTGGTCTTTAGGAGGATCTACCAATCTGTAGCCTCTTGCGCCCCTTAGCGGACTAAACTGCTCCGGCCCAGGGTCTTGGCACTACCTAAGGCTAAGTGAGCCGCCAGTGCTTCACCCCTGTAATCACGTCTTCCTGCCAGAGACTCCGCAGCTCCCTTGGGCTTCCTTTTCCTTCTGGTTAAGCCCAAAGCTTGAGAGCCGGGCAGAAGGACGTTGGGAGAGACTGAGGGTGGAGCAGGTTTCCATAGACCCGAATCGGAGTCCCAGAGATTCGGTCTTCGAAAGGTGCGGAAGAGCAACTTCACAAGGAGAAAACTTAAGAGCACCCGCGAGTTTCCCCTATTAGCAGGTAGGAGCGGTGGGCACTTGGCTGGCGAGGGGATGGTGCACTAGGACTGGAGGGGCGAGGGCAGAGTGGCCAGAGAGGACAGGGAGGAAGAGAGCTAGGAACGATTTAGATTATCCTTCTCAGGAGGCTGCCTAGAAGAGGCAGGGATGCTCCAGGAGAGGCTGAAAGCTGGCTGGGATTCTAAGCTGCCCTTCTGGACCCGGATCCAGCCTGCAGAGGATTGAGCATCCCAGGTCTCACGTAGACGCCCGGGGGACGCAGAGACTGGGGGCGAGCGGGAACCGGGTGAGAAAAGCTAATACTGCGGGATGTGGAGGCATTCCACCTTTCCTTCTGTTTGCCCACAGGTTAGGGCTTTGGAGAGCAGCTGCACTCCTAGGGGCAGTGGAGACAAAGGTATTCTGGACTCCCCGAGCCGTCGCTTGGGAGACCTCTTTGGCTGTGTGGCCCCGGGTAGAAGGAGGGGCACGGGAAGGGACGGGAGGGGCAGGGCAGCTGGGCCCGCGCGCGGCTCCCCCTCCCGTGAGTCTCTCCTATAAAGAGCGCTTCCCAGCTTGTCGCCAGGCAGAGGCGAGGAGCGGAGCGCAGCTCCCAAGACGCGCAGCGAGTTGCGGCTCGGCACCACTACTGGGTCGCTCTCCTGGGTTCCGAGAGCTATGGCCAGAGCCCGGGACCACGGGTTGTGAAACGTTAGGCAGGCTGCAAAGCCAGCGAGACCCCAGCCCGCCATGGAGAGCTCAAGCGAAGCAACAGAGCCAGGGTTCCCGAACTGCAGCGCCAACTGGAGCCTGGAGCTCTCCAGCCCCGGAGACAGGAACCGCAGTTCCATCCCCTTTCAACGCAACGAGGCCATGGCCAAGGTGGAGGTGACGGTGCTGAGTGTGATCCTCTTCTTGGCACTGACCGGCAACCTGTGCGTCCTGCTGGCTCTGCGTACCACCCGCCACAAGCACTCCCGCATGTTCTTTTTCATGAAGCACCTCAGCATCGCCGACCTGGTGGTGGCAGTGTTCCAGGTGCTGCCCCAGCTCCTTTGGGACATCACTTTTCACTTTTATGGACCCGACTTCCTCTGCCGACTTGTCAAGTATCTTCAGGTGGTGGGCATGTTCGCCTCTACCTATCTGCTCCTGCTAATGTCTCTAGATCGCTGCCTGGCCATCTGCCAGCCGCTGCGCTCCCTGCGCAGGCAATCAGACCACCTCTCAGTCCTCTGTACCTGGCTGGTGTGCCTGGTGGTCAGCGTGCCTCAGATCCAGATCTTCTCCCTGAGGGAGGTGAGTGAAGGAGTGTACGACTGCTGGGCAGTGTTCATCCAGCCCTGGGGACCCAAGGCATACATCACCTGGATCACACTGACCGTCTACATCATCCCAGTGCTGGTGCTCAGTGCCTGCTATGGGCTTATCAGCTTTAAAATCTGGCAGAATTTGAAGCTCAAGACAGCTCATGAGCCCCGAGCTGCTGGGCTCTTGGCCTCATCTGTTACCTGTGGGGCAGATGCTGACAATGGGGGACCCCTGTCTCGGGTCAGTAGTGTCAAGCTCATCTCCAAGGCCAAAATCCGCACCATCAAGATGACCTTCATTATTGTCTTAGCCTTCATCGTGTGCTGGACTCCTTTCTTCTTCGTTCAGATGTGGTCGGTTTGGGACCCCGATGCCCCTAAAGAAAGTAAGAAGGGGGAAGTAGGAGGGTGGGGGGCTCCTTTCTCTTCACCTGTGGGTGCTGGGCATAGTCCTTCTGGCCCTTCTGGTTTTGATGGTGATACTTTAGCTACTAAGTAGAGAACAGGGAAAGGGAGATGGAGTGGTCGGTGGGTCTAAGCCACACAGAAAGTGCCAGCATAGAATGGGTATCCAAGGCAGGGACAGAGGTGAGGAATCACCCAGGCTTGAGGGAAGAGGAAGGTCTGATTAGCAAAGCCAGCACCAGGGCACAATGCTGAGGTATACTCTATCTTGTCTGAAATGCAGAACTGTTAGAGCTTTCTTTCCCTTAACCAAGTGCTCTCCTTCCAGGAGCATGGGGCAGAGTAATACATCAAAATTCAAAGGATTATAGATTTAGGACTGGAAGGGACTTTTGCGGTC
The DNA here is from genome assembly GCF_027887165.1 of Monodelphis domestica. NCBI lineage: Eukaryota > Metazoa > Chordata > Mammalia > Didelphimorphia > Didelphidae > Monodelphis > Monodelphis domestica. The sequence continues at coordinate 51,231,378 of NC_077233.1, read as the reverse complement.
ATCTAATCCACCTCCCCCCTAATTTTACAGATGAGGAAGCCCAGAGGTTTAGAAAGGCTAAGTAATTTGCTTCAGGTCACACAGCAAACTTCAAACCCACTTCCCAAATCCAATGTTCTTTCCAAGGTACTCTATCTTCATAATGTGCTAAAATTCCCTGATCACACGAGTGGCACCTGAAAAGTCCTTATGTGAACCCACGCTCCCCAAATCAGTCACCACTTTCTGCCAGGTCATGTGCTTAAGAGCATCCTTTTCATTCACCTCCCTGGGTATGTGGTTCTTTGGGGCTGAATGAGTTAGCTGCTTTGTGCTTGTGAGCTACCAGGCAAATGTTCTGGGAAAAAAGAAGCTGAGAATCCCTCTTCCTTCACTCTCTAGCTGTTCAGCCCTAGGCGAGTCGCTTTCCTACTCTGTGGGGCTCATCTGTTTTCTCCTACAAAAAGAGGGGGGAGGACTCGATGATCTTCTAGAGTTACTTGCATTTCTTTGAGATGGTCAAATCCTACAGGTGGAGAGAGAATGCCGAGGTGTTTGTGGCTCCACCTACAAGTTCCTGTTGAAAGAGTCAGAAATTCCTTTTTTTTTTTTCCCTGATGGAAGAAGGCATAACTGAAGTGTTCATAATGCTAAACCTTTTCAAAAGCAAGAACAACCTCTGGTCTCTTGTTCTTAGGCACTGAGGGGGATGATGGTGGGCACTGGGATAGGGAGGTGGGAAGGGATGACTACAGCAGAGCACTTTACAACTTCTGTAGGGCTAAAATAACATCATTGGATGAGTCTGAGGTAGGGTTTGAATCTAGTTTTTCTGACTCCAAGCCCAGAACCTCACTCTGAATTCAGTTGCATTATCTATTATTCTGTGCTGCCTCTCAAGAAACAAACAGGACCATTCAGTGCCTTGGGCATTTGTGGGAAGGAGGAGAGCAGGATGGCCACTTTGTAAAGTGGCAGGTGGGACTTCACTTGGACCTTGGGTGGGGAGCAGAATTTCAGAGATCCAGACAGAAGTCCATGAGGACAATTGAAGGAATAGCTTGAGCAAAGGAGGATGAACAGGGCATGGGACAGAGAGGATCTGGGGCTCAGTGTAGCAGAGTATGTTGAGGATGAGTAGAGGGCAAAACTTGGTTTGGGGTTGTATTTTTAGAGTTGGAAGGAACATTAAAAGCCATCTAGTCCAATCTTCTCCTTTTGCCAGTAAGGCTACTGAATACTATCTCATTTTATCCTCACAATATCCCTGAGAAGTTGATGCTATTATAATTTCCATTTTACAGAGAAGTAAACTGAGAAAGTCTTGCCCAGAATTATGAATCCAGTAAGAGTTTGAGGCAGGATTTAAAGTTTGTTCTTCATACCTCTGTGCCCACCACTCTGTATACTACATTACCCAAGTGGCCTCTATGTGTCTCTATGGCACTACCAAGTCTGTTGGGGGTAGAAGGGAACAGATCAGGTAGGGTCTTGGAATACCATCAGGGGATCTGGGACTTGATCTGATAGACAACCACCATGGATTCTTCAGTATGAGAATGTAAGCTACTTGAAGATATGTATCACTAGTGCCCAGCACTGCACTTTGTAGGTAGGACACGTTTATTGGGGTAAATGGAATAGGAGCAATAAGACTAGTAAGGCAGAAGTATGGGTTGGAAATGAGGCTAGTTGTGAGACCATTAGAGTACAGGCTGGAGGTCATAGTATCATAGATTTAGAGGCACAAGAGATCTTAGAGACCAACTATTCCATACCCCCTCCCCTTTTACAGGAGGGGAAATTGAGGCCAAGAAAGGTTAGGTCATTTTTCCAGGGTTCCATGCTTAATAAATAAGTGTCTGAGGCATGATTTGAAATCAAGTCTTTTTGATTCCAAGACCAATCTTTATTGTGTTACTATCATGGTAGGAATGGAGAGGAGGTGGGATGAACTAGGAAACTATTTCAAAGGAAGAAATCTTAATACTCAGTGACTGGATATAGGAGGAGAATGAAGAATCAAAAATGACTCAGTCTGGAAGCCTGGAAGAATTGTGAAACTTGGGCAGAAACAGGCTGGTTGGGAAAGAGAGACAGGGTGGGTGAGGCCCTGCCAGCAGGAAGAAGACTGACCAATTTAGGGCGTCAGGCTGGATGTTGAGAGGAAGCATTAAAGATAGCCCCAGGGCCAGTGCTAATATTATTGGCTTTTCTTTCTCTTCCTCTGTTTGACAATCTCTCTCTCTCTCTCTCTCTCTCTCTCTCTCTCTCTCTCTCTCTCTCTCTCTCTGTCTCTGTCTCTGTCTCTGTCTCTCTCTCTCCCCTTCCCTCCTCTTTCTTTCTTCTCTCAGTGTTTTTTTGTCTCTGTCTCTTTCTCTCTGCCTCTCCATCCTTTTGGTGCATTCTTCTCAATCTCCTTATGTCACTCCCTACTTTTCTTCTTCTCTGCCTCTTTTCCCTTTTAGTTTTCAAAGCTTATACTGAGTCACCTTTATCCCTGATTTATCCTCAGGGTCTGCACATAGGCGTTTATTTATTAAATGTTGGCTGAAATTAGCTGGATTTAAGAGCTCCTTCTCCCAGTAAGTTATTTACTCCAATAACATGGAAGACTAGAATGCTTAAAGAGATACACATGGGGCAGAGAGGTGAAGGTCATGCAGCCAGTATGAATCAGAAGGTGAATGACTTAAAAACAAACCAACCAAGCCCTACCTTCTGGCTTGTCTTAGAAACAACAATAAAACAGAAGAGCTGCAAGGGCTAGGCATTAGGGTTAAGTCTAATCCATACAGCTAGGAAGTCTCTGAAGTCAAATTTGAATCCAGGATCTTCCTATTCCACTCAGCCACCAACCCTGGGTATTTTTTGATTGCAGATCTTCCTGACTAGTAACTCAGTTCTCTCTTCACTATTCTTCATCGCTTGATTAAATGTTAAAAATCCTCATGTATTCCCTAAGGTTGCATGTTCTTTTCTCTCATGTAAGCGTGTGAAAAAATGTATTTTTCTAACAAACATACAATACAACAAGAACAACTGAGCATAGTGGTTTTAATTTGCACAGTGGATAGGGTGTTGGACCTGGAGTTAGAAAAATCTGAATTCAAATCCTACCTCAGTCACTTGTTAGCTGTGTGACTCTAGCTGATTCACTTAATCTCTCTCAACCTCAGTTTCCTGATATGAAAATGGGGATAATAATAGCACCCACTTAAAAGGATGATTGTGAGGCTCAAATATTTAACATATATCACTTTGTAAACCTTAAAGCATTAAACACACATATATGTCTGACTGTCTATCTATCTATCCATCTATCTATCTATCTATCTATCTATCTATCTATCTATCTATCTATCTATCTGTCCATCCATCTATCCATCTATCTATCTGTCCATCCATCTATCTATCTATCTATCCATCCATCTATCTATCTATCTATCCATCTATCTATCTATCTATCTATCTATCTATCTATCTATCTATCTATCTATCTATCTATATCTATCTATCCATCTATCTATCTATATCTATCCATCTATCCATCTATCCATCTATCTATCTATCTATCTATCTATCTATCTATCTATCTATCTATCTATCTAATGTATCCCTCAACTTTATTTTTCCTGTAGATAATCGATCCACAAAAGAAAAACAGGATTCCCCCACTCCTACTGCAGAGAACAGGGAGATTAGATACATTAGCAGAGGGAATTTTAGGTCATGGTGGTTTCCTTTGCTTCTCTGACTTTTAATTCCCCCAAAGAAAACAGTGTGTGCCAAATGAGTTATGCAGGGTGTTTCTCTGGTTTTCCACATTATTCTTTTATGCATAGTGTTCTGAGAAGAATACCAATGTAGACACATACCAGGATGGATGATTCTGCCATTGCTGTGAAAATAAGACTCCTACCTACTCATCTAATACTTTTCTTTGAAAAAGATTTTCCAGCAAATTTTATTTTTTTCAGTTAATTTTCTCCCCTTCTAATCTCTTTACTCTGCCAAAAACAAACTCCCAAACTTTGTAATAAATAGACACGATGAAGCAAAACCTTTCCACATTGCTCAGGTCCAAAAATGTGTCTCATTCTGCATCTTGAGTCCATCATCTGGCTGGAAGGAGAGGTGAACGTGGATCATCTTTCCTTTTTGGTCCCCTGGGATCACGAGAGGTCACTAGGGAGTAGGAGCTAGATATGAGTGGAGAGGAAAGGAGGTGGCCCATAGCCAGCTGCCTGCCCAGACAGAAGAGGGCTGCTGGGTCAGGGGAATAGGCTGCCCAGACTCAATACTTAACAGGAGGGAGGATATGAGGATAGGCGTGTTCTCTGAAAAGGGGGCACTTACCCTTAGTCTAGAGGAAAATTAATTTCAGTAAGCTTAAGTCACAAGTTAGATTACAGGGCAGGGACTATTTATATAAAAGGACCATGTGTGGATTTTGTGGTTGGCCTTTGGGAGCCATAAGTGGCTGAAAATATAATTAGTGAGAATATTAAATGGCATCCATTGTATCCAGTCTGGGAGGGTGTTAGCAAGTGCTTAGAAGGAATAATAATGCAAGACTGAGAAACAAGGAGTTTTTTTGTGAACAGAATGGTGGTGTTGTATATAAGCAGGGCTGAAGAAAGAGTGCTAGACTGACAGACAGAAGACCTGGGTTCAAATACTGCCTCTGCCACTTGACTACCCAAATGCCTAAAGAAAATAATTTTTTTTTTGGGGGGGGGGCTTCAGTTTCTTCAGCTATTAAAGGAGAGAGAGAGAGATAGCATGGTGGAGATAGCATGAAAGAATGAACAAAACCACTAAATTCAAAGATTGAGGGCCTGGCTTCAAATCTTAGTTTTGCTACTGTATGATCTTGGGCAAATCATTGCTCTTTAAAGTGAGGGCATTGAGGGCAGCTAGGTAGCACAGTGAATGGAGTGCCAGACCTGGAGGTGGGAGGTTCTGGGTTCAAATCTAACCTCAGATGATTCCAATCTGTGTGTCCTTGGGCAAGTCAATTAACCCCAATTGCCTAGCCCTTATCAATCTTCTGCCTTGGAATGGATACTTAGTATTGATTCTAAGACAAAAGGTACAGATTTAAAAATAAATAAATAAAGTGAAGGAGATTAGACTCAAATGACCTCTAAGAACTCTTCCAGGTCTGTATCTGTGATAATATGAACTACAAACATTGCCATTGTCATCCTTAAGATTAATAAAGATGGGGGCAGCTGGGTAGCTCAGTGAATTGAGAACCAGGCCTAGAAACAGAAGGTCCTGGGTTCAAATCTGACCTCAGACACTTCCCAGCTGTGTGACCCTGGGCAAGTCACTTGACCCCCATTGCCTAGCCCTTACCACTCTTCTACCTTGGAGCCAATATAAAGTATTTACTCTAAGATGGAAAGTAAGGGTTTTAAAAAAAAGATTAATAAAGGTTTCTACCTAAATATAAAATGAATAAGCTGCCTTTCGTCCCTTGCCCCCACCAGCAAGGTGAAAACAGAAGTCATCTTTTGCTTTAGGGAATCTTACAGATGGCATTTCTTTCTTTATTGCTGTTCAGTGGTTTTCAGTTGTGTCTGATTCTTCATGACCCTGTTTGGGGTTTTCTTGGCAAAGAAACTGGAATGGTTTGCCATTTTTCCGCCTCCAGCTCATTTTACAGATGAAGAAACTGAGGCAATGTAACCTGTCCAGGGTCACATATCAAGTAAATCTGATGTTGGATTTGAACTCAGGTGTTCCTGACTCCAGGCTTGGCACTCTATCCATTGTGCCACCTAGCTGTTCCAATTTCTTCATTTAAGGGCAACTCATCTTCTGTGTGACCATAGCTGGGGCGAACGGGAATGCCAAAAGTCTGGATCCCAACATTGGCTCTGACACTTACAAGCTGTGTGATCCCAGGAAAGTCTCTCAATCCCTCTTCCAGACTTTTCTCATCTGTAAAATGGGAATAATAATGTATTTGTCCTCCTTCCCCCAAAGAAGCAATTGTGATCAACTTTCTAGTGCTATGTCAGCTTGAATTACTATTATTGTATTTAATATATTTTCCAGATCTGTGATTTCTTCCATGTAAAGACACAAACTGGCAACTCACTTGTAAGGGAGAATTTTTAATAATTGCTTGAGGGGGGCAGTGGGAATAACTAAGAGATTCGATGCCTTCTATTAGTAACCCAATAATTAGTCTAGGTGGCAGCTAGGTGGTTAGATAGTGGATAGAGTCCTGGACCTGAAGTCAGGAAGACTCGTCTCCGGAGATGTTTATTAGTGGAGGGATCCTGGGCAAGTTCACTGGATTGTTTTTGCCTCAGTTTCCTCATCTATAAAATGAACAGTGAAGGCAATGCCAAACCACTCCAGTATCTGCCAGGAAAGCCCCAGATGGGGACAGGAAGAGTCAGACAGGACTGAAATGACAAAACAAATTGGTCTAGGATTAGAGTAATCAACAAATGACATATTATTAGTATTGTCAGAATTAAGACTGGCATCCAAGGTTCTTTTCAATTTAGGGGCAAGATTTGATTCCTGGGCTTCTTGACTCTAATCTGGTCAGTCAAGTAAACATTTGTTAAGCAACTCCTATGTGCCAGGCACTGTGCTGAGGTTCAAGGCTAGCCCCGTAGCACGTATGCCTTCCTAGCTCTCATTTACTGGATTCATCCGTGTGCTGGCACATATTTAATAACCAGCTTCCACTCAAAAAATATTGGCCACTTTTGACTTGTTGGAGAAGCTCAGGAAAGGAGTAGAGAGATAGTTCTGCCGTCTAGGACTCTGCTTTAGATCTGGGATGGAAAGCTTCAGGAGGGGAAGAAGTAGCAAAAAGTAGTGGCATTAAGGGTGTGCTGCTCCTTTTCCTTAGTTTCAAGGGTCTTCTAAGAAGGATCAAGCCCCCCCCCCCACACATATATAGTAAAACACTAGAAGGATCGGGCATCTCAATTTATATATATATATTATATATATAATTATATATATTTATATATTTTTATATATATTATTATTTATATATATTATTTATATTTTATATATTATTTATATATTATATTATTTATATATATTATTTATATATATTATATTATTTATATATATTATTATATATATTATATATAAATATATATAATATATATTTATTATATATATAATTATATATATTTATATTTTTATATATATATATAAATTGAGATGCCCGATCCTTCTAGTGTTTTACTATCACCACCTTCACCCTCCTCTTCCTCATCAAATGACCAGAATTTTCTAGGAAGGGGTAGAAAGGCATTTGGTGGACGAGGGGCTGGGCTGCAACCTAATATGGTGGGGAAGATGTTAGATACTGTTATTCAAGAGATTTGGCTCTTCCTCTCTGAGCTGATTCTCATAAAAGTTAGAGTTCTGTGACCTTGGCAAGCCATTTACATTTTTGTGCCTTGTTTTTCTCATTTGCAAATTCAGGATGATAATACTTAAGCTAATAACAAATATCATTTGGTTAATGCTTTAAAGAATACTGATTAGTATTTGTAATAATAACACCTGTAAAGCAATATTCTCTCATATATTCACCTTAACTCTGGAATGTAGGTGCAGTGGTTAGCCCTATTTAACAGATGAGGAAGTTTAGGTAGGCAGAGGGTGAAGTGACTTGCCCAGCGGTTATCCAGCTGGTAAATGTCGAAGGCTGAACTCAGTTCTTTCTAACTGCAGGTCCAGAGCTCAAGCCATTGTGGCGCCAACTGCCTGCCTAGTCTGGCTTGTGTGGTTGGAAGTGCTTCATAAACAAATACACTATATCATAACTGTAGAACTGGAGAAATCATTAGCGGCCAACTCATTCAATATTCTTCCTTTGCAGAGTAAGAAATTAGAGTTCAGGGAGCCTGTGATTTTCCCAAAGTCACAGAAGCTATAAGCTTTGGCAGAAGGATTGGAACTCATTTCCTGACTATAGAGCCAATGTGCTTTCCTTTCCACTGTATCATACTCAATGTGAGACATCATCATTATCATCATCATCATCATCATCATCATCATCATCATCATCATCATCATCACTAGGTTAACTAACACCTCTGAGATGTTATCACTAGCAATTATTCATTAAGGACCTACTTGAAGCATTTTATTATTGGTACTGGGGGAAGAGGAAAGATAATATAGAGATAATTAAGATATGATTATGTATATGAGATAATATGCAATAGTGGAAAGATCCCTGGGAGCTGTGCATTCTATCTAACTTTGGCTGAATCCCTAAATTTCCCTTAATGTCTGTAAATCTTGAAATTTCTCAGACTTGTGAATGTTAAAAATTTCCACATTGAGGAATCCTCCATTGGAAATTTTTAACATTCACAAATCTGAGAAATTTCAAGATTTACATGTCCTACTTTGAAAAAGAGTATAGGGATTGGAGGCAGCTAGGTAGCTCAGTGGATTGAGAGTCTGGTCTAGAGATGGGAGGTCCTAGGTTCAAATCTGGCCTCATATACTTCCCAGCTGTGTGACCCTGGGCAAGTCACTTAACCCTCATTGGCTAGCCCTTACCACTCTTCTGCCTTGGAAACAATATATAATCTTGATTGTAAGGCAGAAGATAAGGGTTTTAAAAAAAAGAGTATTGGGATGAATGAGGCAGCTGGGTGGCACAATGGACAGAGCACCAGACCTGGAGTCAGAAAGATTTCTATTTCAGAGTTCAAATCTCATCTCAGACATTCACTATCAGTATAATCCTGAGCAAGTCACTTAACCCTGTTTGCCTCAGTTTCCTCATCTGTAAAATGAGCTGGAGAAGAAATGGAAAGCCATTCTAATATCTTTGCCAAGAAAACCCCAAATGGGGTTACAAAGAGCTGAACATGACTGAACATCAGATGGTCTTTAAGATTCCTTCTCAGTCTGACTCTGTAACTGGTTATGACACTGTTCATGGAAATCTTGGAGCCAAAGAGGAGAGTAATCTGATTTTAAAAAATATTTGACATTTAGAGATGAACTATGGTTAGCTTTCAAAATATTATCATTTTCTCTCAAGTTTGCCCATGGGGAAAAATAGCAGTATAAAGGTGGCAGGGATCTTTGAGGTTGTTAGGGGACTGCAGGGCAAATGTCATTGGCTATAAAAGGGTCAGGGACTTTGGCTACAGCAGGAGTGAGGTCAAAAGTTACTAGCTTTGTATTTCCCCCTCCACATTCTTAGTTTCCAGTGATTCTCACAATATGACATTATTTACACACATCTCCTTTTACACACACACACACACACACACACACACACATATATATATATAGAGAGAGAGAGAATGTGTGTGTGTGTGAGTGAGAGAGGAAGAGAGAGAGAGAGAGAGAGAGAGAGAGAGAGAGAGAGAGAGAGAGAGAGAGAGAGAGAGAGAGAGAGAGAGAGATGTTGAATGGGTTGCCATAATCATTAGGTGAATGAATAAGAAAATAATTCCCCTGAGCATAGATGTGTTTATATGTATGTGGGTAAGTATGGGTATACTCAAAGAGGTTATAACTATGCTGTAGAGAAAAAAAGGAATTGTACTTGAAGTAGTCAACTTAAAATTCTCATCTACTTCACTTGTTAGCTATGTGACCTAGGTAAGTCAATTAAATTTCTATGAGTCTCACTTTTGCTCTAAATTGCGAATAATAGTAACCACACCAACACAAAAACCAACACGGCCATCCAATGCAGCTGAGGAAGTCTCCAGATGTAACGACTTTTCGTGCCAATGGACCCAGGCTTCCAACGCCGAGAGAGTGGGACTGTCTCTGTGCATCGACTTTTCCACTTAAATCTCCTTCACACACAAGTGTCTTTGTGCACAAAAACACACAAAGACAATAGTCATCCTCGGTTACCGAGAGACTACTACTACTACTACTACTACTACTACTACTACTACTACTACTACTACTACTACTACTACTACTACCTTGCTATAAGACAGGCTTAGCTTGACTTGCTTTATAGAATAGTGGTTCTGCAAAGACAGTTCAAGCCTCAATTCAGTGCATCCCCTTCCAGTTGACTAGACAGAAATAAAAAAATCAAGTAGCAAAGCATTTAGTTAGATAAAATGACAACAAAGCAATTAACAAAGGAAAGCAAATCATAGGATCTTTCTTTCTGTCCATATATACAAAAGAGTCTTTGCATACTTCTGAGGTTGTATTGGTAAACTTCTCATAGTCTTGTTTTAGTGTTGTCTGTGGCTCATTGATGCTTGTATCTGTAACCCTTCCTTTCTTGCTCTATGGTTGATGATTGCTGCTTCTTGGATGACTGGCTTTTGCCAAAGCTGTGTTATCTGCTGTAGTTTCTTCCTTGAGAGGAACATGATTACAGGGTCAACGTGCCTGGGGCTATTCAACATCATTCTCAGTGATACTGTAGGTTAAGCAAATATCCCTGCCCCCATCATTGGCACAAAAGACATCTCTTAAGCAGGTGTCAAACTTTTCTTTTTGTTAATCTGCACCATCCCAAATGGAGGTCCTTCAAGGCATTCTCCAAATTGCTTTGAGTGACGCTGGTCATGCTCTGAGGCCATCAAAATTATTTTGAAGCTTTTACAAGTTTGAAGTAGCTTCTGGGTCACAATAGGAGTTGGCTGGAGCTGGTGATCTCTGTCTTGCATTTCTGCCTTGTGGTAAATGTGTCTTTCCCACTTTTGTTAATGTAATGATTGAAATTCTCACAAAGATAGTATTTCTTCATTTTAAAATAATTCATTAATTGACCACTCAATTAATGTGGACAGTTAACTAAACTAAACTAAAATGGCCAATTGGCTCCCTCCACAATCTGAATTGGTCCCTTGTGACTTCACTACTCAGTTCCTCCCCTCACATTTCCAAGACTTCTCTGGTAAGTAGCTTCTGAGGAGGTGGAGTTAGAGACCCCACATTTACCTTCTCTACTTCATCACAATTGGGGAAAGCCTTTCCTTCAACCCAGAAGATATCAACACAATCAGCCATGTGTAGTCCAACATGATTCCTAGAGCTTGATGGTTTCCTCTTATCTTTCTAGTGGGTCAAGGTTCACTGTGACCTTAATCTTTTTATTCTTTTAAAATCTAAACAAAAGAAAGGAAGACTCGACCCACTTTCATAGCCTAAGGGAGAAATTGTTTCAGCCTGACCTTATAATCAGACTATTCTTAGGTGTGGGAAGGACTAAGGGAAAATCATTTCACAAAAATATTTAAATTCAATATTCATTTTCTACACTATTTACTATGCAATGTCACAATGGACAAGGCACCTGATCTCTTTTTGCCTTAGTTTCCTCATTTGTAAAATTGTGATAAAAATATTTGCATCCTTTGACTGTTGTGAGTCTCAACTGTAATTATCTATATGGAAGGAATTCTTAAAGTAGATTTCTTAGCTCACTTTAGAGAAGAATAGGACATTTTTGATTTGGAAGGTCAAATCTACTCTCTCCTCCCCACAATTTTCCAGTTTAGTGTTGGTGTGCTAAACTGGAGAATGGGTCAGTGTTTTCTATTGCATGAAGGCCAGAACATGAGGCCTTATGGGTTCCTTTTATTTAGTGACTTCATCATGGTTTGGATAGGATTGATTGGCAGTCGGGCCAACTCTTTTCCAGGAATTTTGTCTGGGGGGTGGATGGGACAAGAGCCATTGGGTAGCCATCTTTCTTTGAGTCTTCAAAGATGCCTATACATGGAGATAATAGGTTCAGTGATCTAGAGAGATAGGATTTTTCTTCTGGGTAGCTGGCATCAGATAGGTGGGGGGAAGATTCAGAAAGGTATGTGCCAGAGAGGGAAAAAATGGGGCGAGGGTAGGAAGAAGAATGTGGGAAGGAAGAAAGATTCCAGAGAAAGGGGAAGGGTATATATATGATCTAAATATGTGTCTGTTAGAGAGGGTATAAGAGAGGACAAGGGTCAGCTTCCACTCACATTCTTTTCTCTTTTCTTGTTTTCTCCCCATATATATCTCCCCTTTTCTGACCCTCCTTCATCCTCTTTTTTTCTCTCACTTGACCATGCTGTATGGAGCTTTTAGATGCATATACTTTCAAAACATATCCTAAAAATTAAACATCTTGATATATAAATATACATGCATATGTTTATATAAACTCCTTAATATATAGTTTGTATTTATAAAATTCTAAATTTAGTCACTGTGCACAAAACAAATATTCAAATAAAATACTTACAAGATCATGAAAATTATACTAAACAATAATATAAAAACTATTTTTTTTACCAAAGACTATATTACTTGAACAAAAGAACTAGTAAACATTAAGTTTGCATTGATGCCACTTTTTCTTCTCTTCTGTGCACTTTTTCTCCAGAATTTGTTGCTAAGATGGTGGTGGTGATGATGGTAGTGGTGGTGGTGGAGGTGATGGTGATGTGATGTTGCTGATGATGCTGATGCACATAATGATGGTGTGTCTCTAGCTCTGATTCTGCTTTCTTCACTTTTCATCTCTTCATGTTTGAAATAATCATAATGATAATTTCTTATGTTTTCATATGCTTTCATGCCACTTTTTGTTTAGTCATTCCCTAATTGTTGAACATAAAGATTGTGTATATTTTTTACCTTAGGATATTTAAGGCTACTAGGAATATTTTGGCCCAGATGGGTCTTTTCCATCCCTTTATAATAACTACCATTTATAAAATACTTCAAAATTGGGGGGAAATTTTTTTTCACTAGAAACAATAAATTTTATTAAAGAGAATACCAACAAGGAGTCAATATACCAGAATTTATGGGATGAAGCCAAGGCAGTACCAAAGAAATTTTATTTCTCTAAATGCTTACTTACATCTATAAAATAGAGAACATACCAGCAATTTGGTCATGCAACTAAAAAACCTAGAAAAAGAATGAATTAAAAATCTTCAATTAAACACCAAATTTGAAATCCTGAAAACCAAAGGATAAATTAATAACACTGAAAGTAAGAGTACCATTAAGCTAACAAGAAGCTAGTTTTATGAAAAACATAAAATGGAAAAACTACAGAGAGGAGAGAGGGGAGGGGGGAGAGAGAGAGAGAGAGAGAGAGAGAGAGAGAGTATGGGAGGGAGGGAGGAAGAGAGGGAGAGGAGGACCAAATTACTAGAAAAGGATGAATTCACAATCAATGAATAAGAAATTAAAGCAACTATTAAGAGCTTTTCGGGGAAAAAATTTTATAGATTATGTAATTTGAGGCTCATGACACACAGGTGAGGCAAATATTTTTATCCCCATTTTTATGAATGGCAAAGTTGAGGCAAAGGAAGTTTAAGTGCCTTAATTAACCATGATCACATAGCATAGCATAATAAAGAATAAAGATGATATCTCAACTCAAGTTTTTAAAAATTCTATTTACCATGATACACTACAACATAGTTTAGAGGATAGAATATTAAACTTGGAGTCAGGAATAATTGAGATCAAATTTGGGGATAGGTAGAATGATAAACATTTTTGATCAGATAAAGGAATTTCAGAATTTGTGAACATGGAATACTTGTGAGCAGTGCAAGATCAAAGGTATGATCATTTTTGCATGTATCTGAGGTGGGGTAGAAGAGTAGGTCATGAAGAATGAAATAAGTTAAAGAACTGGGAAGTTAGGATATTTGAAGGACTATTAATATGTATATGAGGGTAGGTGTTGGGAAGGAGAAAGAGACTAAGTTAGGCATTGAATTCATTAAGGAAGGAAGGAGTGTTTCCCAAAGACTGGTAGATAATAACTCTAGCATCTTAACTGGGTCATCAGTATGGATGGAGAGATTACTAAGTGATGGTTTTAGCGCAAGAGCCTGCAAGTGCCAAAGGGGAACAAGGCTGACTTCAATTTCATCACCTAGAGCAGTCAGACAGAGATTTGAGGGAAAGTCCAGCCAGTGGTAGGAAGGGTGGCCTGAGAAGCTGGACATAAGGAAGGAATCAGGTTTTAGTATCAGAGTCCTCTTGAGAGTAGAATTTGTTCTTTGTCTTTCTTTGTAGCCCCAACACTTAGCTCAGTGCCTGGCACATAGTAAAAACAAATGTTTATTATTGTTTATTTTGAAGAAGGAAGAAATGAGAAAAGAGTTTAGTAACTTATTGTATTTGTACTATACATGTTTTGGTCAAAATAACAAATATAGCAACAGGGAGAGGATGGAACTGGAATAATTGCTGAGATAACTGGCTTTGAGTTCAGAAAAAGAAAGCATTGGAGCAGTCCAGCATTGGCCAATAGTGAGTTTCCTGTCACTGTAAGGGTTCAAATAAAGACTGGAAGCCCATCTTTTAGCATTGCAGTTAAAGAAGCATTGATGTTATTCAATCATTTCAGTTGTATCTGATTCTCCCTGACCCTATTTGGGGTTTTCTTGGCAGAGACCCTACAGTGCTTTGCCATTTCCTTCTCCAGCTTATGTTACAGAGGAAGAGGTAATCTGGATGAGGCAAACAGGATTAAGTGACTTTCCCAAGGTCACACAGCTAGTAAATGTCTGAGGTCATATTTGAACCCAGATCTTTCTGACTCCATTGTGCTATCTAGCTGTCCTTCAAATACACGCATGCACACACACACACACACATATAAAGAATGCTTAGAATATTATTTTTAAAAATGTCATAGCACGTAGAGCACCAGATTTGGAGGCAGGAGTCTTGGATTCACATCTTTCCTCAGGCACTTTCTAGCTCTCTATCTTTGGACAAGTCACTTCATTTCTCAGACCCTCAGGCTCCATATTTGTAAAATGGGGGAAAAATAACAGCTAGCACCTACCTCACGGGGCTATTGTGAGAATCAAATGAAAGAATATGTGTAATGTGCTTTGTGAACCTTGAGGTAATATATAAACAAGGGTTATTATTCTGATATTATTCTGTTCCTGGGGCTAAGGGTATTTGGAACTGAATTACCTTTAATACTCCTTCCAACTCTAAGATCTACTGGAATAAGAAAGAGCCTGGCCCTGATGGGGAGGATATTTCTACCCATTGGAATGCAAAGGGGTTCTATGAAGCCCTAGTGGAAGCAGGGGGATAAGGGTGGAAAAAGCCAAGCTTTGAAATCTTCCAGCCTTCTCCCGCTCCATCAAGCAGATGTCCATGGTAGTGGGGAGCAAATTCAGGCTTGTTTTTCACTTGCTTTCCAAGATAAATCAAAAACTTAATTCCTTTATCTTGAAGTTGCAATTAGGTGTACAGTTAATGATCAGGCTTCTTGGCTGAATCAGCAATTATAAATTACATTAAGTTCCTAGCTAATGTTTTAGTTCTGGACTCTTGTCCCAAGGTGACCTTGTTTGGTTTTTTCTTCTTCTAAAAGTACAATTTAAGAAATGGAAAAAATAAGGAAGGGGAGAGGGGAGGATGTTATTAGTGGGAGATTTCCTGCATATTTTTCAGGGTCAGGCTTTTTTGGTTCATTTTTTCTTTTTGACACGAGAAAGGGTACAAGGGTGGAGAGCCAAGGTTTTGGAGAGTTAAAGTCAAGAGAAGTTTTGTCCAGGGATTCCATATTGGAAATAACTAAGTGTCTATTATGTACAAAGCAATATATTTGGTAAGACAATCCCTTTGTAGCCAAGAATGCTTTCATTTGGGGCAGAAATACTTGGGGGGAAGTGATGGGGGACACTGTAGGGTACGGGCTGATAGGGCAATTTTGTATTGGGAAAAGAGGAGGTCTGCTCCTGGCTTTGGAGTCAAAAGGCTAGGAGAGGAGACAGTGATGCTGAGATCTTTGGGTAGTGGCTGCCCCTAACTACAGCCGAGATAAGTCAAAAACTGTGAGGTGAGGTCTGAGACCACTGGTGTCAAGGGGAGAACGTGAGCTCCATCCTCTTTCTAAATCTTGGGGTTGGGCAAAGCTCCATTTGCCCTATGCTAAGAGACAGCATGAGACAATGGAAAAGTCACTGGCTTTGAATTCAGAAGACATGGGTTCAGATCCCACTTTTGATACTACCTGTGTGATCCTCAGTTTTTTCACCTGAAAAAGAAGGAATTGGACCAGTGGGCTCTAGGGTCCCTTCTGGCTTTCTGTCTATTATTCTCTGATACTAGTCAGGGCTCTGTCACCCCTCAAAAACCTGATGATCTACTAACGGAGGCATTTAAGTTGCTGCTCAAAAGACGGGGAGGATTGCCACCGATGGAAATCAGGAGGAGAACAAGAATTTGGAAGTGGGAAATCACAGAATATGTTTGAGGCTAATAACAAGTATGGTTGGACTTAAGCATGGAATTTACACAGTGAGATAAAGCTGGGAAGGTAACTTGGAGGAAGCCTTCAATGCCAAGCAGAGGAATTTGGTATTTCATCAGTAGGCAAGCAAAGTGAAAATTGCTTTTCTGAGTAATGTATCGACAAGGCCAGAGCTAAGAATTAGGGAGATTACTGAATCCTATTAAAATATAGAAAAGAAGGGAAGAGTCTACAAAAGGCAAGAGCCACCTGAATCTCAATTGCCTTTTGCAGACTCTTCCCTTCTTTTCTATATTTTAATAGTCCTCAGTGTGTAGATTAGGTTGGAGATGAGAGGGATGAAATGGAACTAGTAATTTGGTAATTGCTTTAGTTCAGCGGGCAGGCAATGAGTCTGTGGACCATTATGGTGTCAATAGGAAAAGATCAATGAAAGATATCACAGAAATAGTATTGATAGGACTTATAGAATCTTAGAATCAAAAGGGACCTCAAAGGTCATCTAATCTGATCCAGTTCATGAATTTGGTCAACCACATCAATGACAACTGGTTAGTTACTCATCCTTTGTTAAATGTGTCTACTTCTAGGGAATGGAAGATGCTCATTATGTTTGGGACAATTCTAGTTGTGAAGAAGCTTGTCAATCAGTGAACCAATCAATAAACAAGCACCTATTAAGTCCCTGCTCTGTGTCAGCTGTTATGCTACCTGCTGGGAAAAAAAATACAAAGAATGTAAGGATCTACTTTCTTCATGCCTCACTTATAGCATGGAAGTGAGCTTGAGTTCTGGAAAGTCATGTCAGTTGAGTGCAATCTCTGGCACTCTGGAAAGGCTTTTTCTCTAGTGCTGGCAACTGACTATCTGCTTTCCAAGGATTAGCCCAGTTAAACATTGAGATGATCATTGCTAGTAGACTGGCCACTTGTTTATGCTGGGTTTTTTTTTTGGTCATGGAGACTGATGACAAAAATGAAAAAATAGAAAATGGCCTTTGATCTTGAGTGGTCTCCTTTCACTTCACTTCTGCAGTGGTAGGCAGAGGGAAGGAAAAGGGGGCAGAGGATCCCAAGAATTACAATTTTTGACTATCTTACAAACATTAACTTAGTTATTGATTCTCTAAAGGCAAAAACCTTGTCCAGTGACTAAGTGGATATAATTTTGGAGGAACTGAATTATATAAATCTTGACTTGCCCTATTAAGAAAACCAGAAGACCAAAGGAAGTTGCAACTGAATGGAAGGATAGCTTTCTCTTTGTAAAGGCAGGTAAAGATACTGATGAAGTTTGTTTTATCTTATGTTTAAAGAAACATTTTATGTGACATTGGGTTATCTTGTACTGCAGCATTTGTAATATTTATAAAAAGACCACCATGAAAAGGTTTGCACTATGTGCCAACATCTATTGCAGAGGATGATTAAAGACTAGAGAAATTCTCTAATGAACTTGATTTAGACCTTCCCAATGAATCCAAAATATACTTTGATAGTGAGTTCAATGCAAATGTGAACATAGGTGAGAACTGAAAAAAATTATTGGAAAATATGAAGCAGGAATAGGGAATGAGAGAAACCAATCCCTTGTAGATTTCACAGAAGCATCATGAAGATGTCTTTTGAAAATAATAATCTAAAGGTTCTAGAAGAGGTAGATATTACATTGTATCACAAAAAAGATACAGATTACATTTGAATAAATAGGAAATAATTTGTTTCTGATGTGAGGGTCATTCTTGAATCATTTGTCTATTGTGTATAGACTATCAGCTTATTAAATCAAAGATCAAGCTTAAATCAAAACTAAAAGAAAGAATAAAAATGAGAAAAAGAATGGCATCAAATTAAAACAATTCCAACATTACCTTTTTAAATAATTTTTGAGGCAAAAAATAGTAAATGGATGGAGTAAAGGACATTATAATAATTTTATAGATGATGATAATATTCATAATTATAATACTTTTACACATGAATCTAACCAGTGAAAGTCAATTGTCATAGTGAGAAGACCAAAAAAGCTTAGAAACTTCTTTAATCAGCAATTAGTTGACCTACTTGACACATGGACAGAGAGGACAGGTAAATGCAATACCAGTTTAGAATATAAATTATTATATAAAATCTTAGACATTTTGGGAGATTATGAACAATATCTCTTCTGATAGAGAAAGAAATTCTACAGGAAAAACTGGTTTAGAGAAAGTTTAGCACCCAAAGAGCAGTTAGAATTGGAAGTGGAAAAAGCATCATAAATTTAAGATGGAAAAAATGCAAAGAATTTTTTTATAACCAACTTTTTACTATAAAATGTGTACTCTAACATCTCAACTCTGAACAAGCTTCTAAAAGAAATGGAAATGACACTGGAACCCCCCCTCCACCAAAGATGGTGAGAAAACAACATGTCAAGACTAAGTATACAGAGATATACTTGTGATATGATGTAATTTTAAAGGCATTGAGGCAAAATATTTGAAAGTAGAAGCATAAAATAAAAGCTTGTGCCTTATGATTATCAGTATAATAACTTAAAGAATAGTTCTGATTACTGGTATATCTATATGAATATATATATATAAACCTTTCTCATTTATATATAATATATATATTCCCCATTAATCATCCAAAAGATTTTTTTCATAATTATCCACACAGGGAAAAATTGGATAAAGAATATTTCTTCTCCGTCTTATGATGTATAATTGAATGGACAACATTCTCTCTCTCTCTCTCTTTCTCTCTCTCTCTCTCTCTCTCTCTCTCTCTTTCTCTCTCTCTCTCTCTCTGTTCTCCTTTCCCTGCTTTTGTCTTGCCTCTCCCCACCTATCTATATATTGATATTCACACACATAGTGATTGATAGATAAAAAGATATATATATCTATATCTATCTATCTATATATACACACACATATACAAATATAATCTTGGACTGGTTTGGTAATGTGTAATGTTGGTTCCAGAATTGTACAGGAGAAGTAGGCTGCATTGCCTTTGAGAAAATGAAATTATTTTTAATAACTCCAAGTTTTTTGAGACTATTTATAAAAAGAAAAGTCCATCTTTTAAATACTAATACTCTTCTAGAAATGTCATCTAGGAATGAGTCATGGAACATCACAATTTCCAAAGAGCTGATGTCTAAGATATTCCAAAGATCAGTGGAAGTGGGAGTCAGTAGTGGGTGTCTGCAGGTTGCAGCACATCACAAAGAATGAATTATGAAACAGTGGTGTAAAGTATGTTATTGAAGAAATGTGTGGTTAAAAAAAGATCAAATGATGAGAGTGAGGAATAACCAATTGTCAGTCCATTTGCTCCACTGTTATCTTTACAATGCTGAAATAACTAGGAGAGGACTCTTCCCATTGAGTGGACCCATATGGCAAACTTCCTTCAAGAATTTTACATCTGGACAGTGAAGAGGTACACTGTAGTGTCTGAGGTCCCTTTCCATGAGGTCTCTACACCTATGATTCTATGACTACTATAGATCTATTTCCCATTTGTCTTCTGTCTTCTACACTAACCATGCTCAGCTCATTCAAATCATTTTCTCAGTTGTGCCCTTTGCCATCATGGAGACCGTTCTCTGGAAGTATTTCAGTTTCTCAATGTTCCTTCTAGAACAATGCATTCACATATAGATATAATCATCTAAATGTAATATGACTATAACAGAAGACTCAGAACTATAGGCTGGTGTCAGTGCTTAGTAAAATTCCAGAACTCTAGGTTAAAAGAATGATTCATGAGTAAAATATTCCTGGGGTCTGGTAGACTCTCACTTCTCTCATTGTAGACATTATATTTCTTTTTCATAAAGGCCAAGATGAAGTTTTCTCCAAAGTCCTATTCTGATGTCTCAGAATGATAGGGCTCTGGGAGGCCTAACCAAATAGGAAGTGCTTGAATATGGCCATCATGGTGTACCATGATTAGTTTCACAAAGTTCCAAGAAGCTGATCACCAAATGAGACACACCGTGGGGAAAACTTTTGGGGGAAATGAAGTACAGAAAAACTCAGTAAATTATCCATGAAGTGTTTAGATATATTTTAGAAAGGAAAGAAATCCCACAAATGATGATTAATCAGTCATTAAATCAATGAACATTTTTAAGCATCTATTATGTGTTGGGCACAGTTATGTTGGATACAAAGAGAGAACTAGCTCTCTTTTATATCCTAGCTCCAAGGAACTTACATCCAAGGAACATACATCCCAAAGGAACAACACATACGGAGGTAAATAAATACAGAATGTATGCAGAGAAAATATAAGGAAACTTGGGTATGTGTGAATGGGAGACAATACCATCCAAGGGGATCAGAGGAGTACTTAATCCATAGGTGAAAATCATAAAGTGATAGATTGAGGGTCAACCTAAGAAAAAATGGCTTACTCTAATTATTTTATCTGTCTTTTTATTTTTTAAAGTTTATTTATTCATTTAATTTAGAATATTTTCCCATAGTTACATGAATCATGTTCTTTCCCTCCCTTCCTACCACCCCCCTCCCATAGCCAATGAGCAATTCCACTGGGTTTTACATGTGTCACTGTTCAAGACCTATTTCCATATTATTGATGTTTGCACTAGGGTGATTGTTTAGAGTCTACATCCCCAATCATATCTCCATCAACCCATGTGATTAAGCAGTTGTTTTTTCTTCTGTGTTTCTGCTCCCACAGTTCTTCCTTGTGGATAGCGTTCTTTCTTCTAAGTCTCTCAGAATTGTCCTGGATCATTGCATTGCAGCTCTTATTCTAATTCTTGAAAGATCTATGAGCTCATCTCTTCTGAATTTACCTTCCAATGATGATAACACCAGGCATTGGGAAAATGCTACATTTTAACTTTGGCTGCAATTCCATGTTGTTGACATTGAAACTGGAGTCCACTAACACCCTATCTTTTCCTGTGAATCAATAGGGCCATCCCTTCCAGGAATATATTGATTGATTGCCATTTCTCTACTCACCATCCTGTGACTAGTCCAATGAAAGCATTGCTCCCTCTACATTATCTTCCCCTATTAAAAGACAAGCTTCATGAAGGAAAGGATTGTCTTCTAGTATTAACATTCCTAGTGCTGTGTACAATGCCTGGTACATAGTAAGTGGTTAACAAATGGTTTTTCATTGTTATTCATCTCATTTATTCATATTTGAATAACATTTGAGTCATAAATTTCCTTGCCTTATAATTTTTTATTCAAAATAATCAAGTGCCAGAGTTTTAAATATATCCCTTTTGTAAAATTCATCTTTTTACCATTATTTATTGTTTTTTTTTTTTTAGGATCTCAAGTCTGTTATCCATTGGCTTTCCTTCTGGTTTTGTGTTATCCATAAAAATATGGCTATAACATATTCTTGATGTATTTTTCTATAACTCAGTCAAAACAGTAAATGAAGATTGTCTGGGCATGAAGGCTCCTACTTCTACCTTCTCTAAGTGCTCATGAGTCATCTTCTAAAATAATACATCTTAGAATTTGTCAAGATTTGACACCAAGCTCACTAACCTATTGCAAGATCTACTTTCTTCCCTTTTGTGAAAATTGGAACATTAGCCAGTGTCCAGTCACCAACAGGCACTTAGCAACCACATCTGAGAGTTATTTCGGTACTTCTAGATGTAATTTTTCTGAGCCAAGTGACTTGACTTCAATTAAAAGCAGTTAAATGCCCTTTCCTACCATTTACATTACTGATCCTAGGTTTAAGTTCCCTGGCAGGTATTTTCTTTTATTCCTTTTGAATTTGAGGTTCAATCTCTCTGGTAGCCAAACAGAAACAAGATAGAAATTGAGGGCTCTGTGTGTGTGTGTGTGTGTGTGTGTGTGTGTGTGTGTGTGTGTGTGTTTTGTCTTTTCATCCAAATTTTGATTCTATTCAATTCACATCTGACAATTCCTTGAATTGGAAACGAACACAGCCCTAAGTAGAGATGCTATTTCTTTTGATTTTCCTCTTGTACTCAAGTTAGCCAAATAATGCCTTCCCCCACCCCAGCCCTGTTTTTTATTATTGTTTGTATTTATCATAAACTGTAGCTCAAACAAGGTTTTAGTTTTCTATTCTTATGGGTCTGTGGTATTCACTTTCATTTCCCCCCAGCTACCTGATACTGCTTCCATCTTGTGTACACACCATCTTGAATGCTACCTACCATATTGTGCTGCTAGCCACAATTCACAAGTAAGAATGAGGTTCTGTTAAGTTCCAGGCTAAACCTGTAGGTTGTAGATCCCATCCAACAGCAGGGGGAGCCCAGGGGAAGTGACCAGATCACTTAAATTCTTAGGGAATGAATGAACAAATGAGTGTTTTTCTCATTCTCTTCATAATTAACAGACTGTGCCCTTTGCTGTAGTCTGAGGGATGGTTAGTGAATCAGAATCAGAACAGCTCTGAGCCCCAATCTCTCTAAGAACAGCTGAGTCCCTTCCTGTTTCTTAATTATATAAGCTTAGTAAAATGGGATTTATTGCACAGGCCACTGGGAAGGCATCCATGATGCTTAGTTTTAGAATAAAATTACAAATATATCTAAATTGCTGCACAGCTACGTGCCCATAGTTTGCCAAGACCCAGGCCATCCACTGCCAGTTCATGGGCACTACAAATTCAGGAGTTTTAGAAAACAGATCAAGATAGGTAGGCTCTCCCCAGTTACTTCTCTCCCTCTAGGAAGGAGCAGAGATATTCATGTAATAAATCACACTTCTGAAATTCTGACCATTGCTGCCATCGCCAGGGTGATCATTGTCACTGTAGTTGAGTAGGGGGTTTGGGCACTGATTCTCAATGCTGCCATTTTCAAAGGCTTATCATAGGCAATTCTCTCTTTGCTTCTTGGCTTGCTGTCCATTATCTGGGCTAAATAGGACTCCAAGTACTCATCTCAGCTTGTATGTTGCTAGTGAAATAGTTGGAAGAGAGCGAGTTGGGTCACAGTTGGGAGATTGTATAGCTCTCGCAGTGATGCCAAACTGTTTTCTGTCACAAACCCCCATTTTTGTTATATGTCTGCTCTCTTGCACAAGCTAGGAGCCTCTTCTCTCTTCTGGATTCCTAGAAGAGATCAAGGCAGGAAGTTAGGTGCAGTGAGTGATGCAGTACTTATATGAGGGGTCTGGCCTTATAGGCAGGAATAGTAAAGGGGCTGCATGGCAGGAAAGAGAAATAGTGATAGACTTATTTGCTAGGGTTTGGGGCCCAATAAAGGGAGAAGTAGAATAATAATAGTAATAGGCAGCATTAATAAAGACAGCTGGGTGATACAGGGGATAGAGCACTGGTCCTGGAGTCAGGAAGACGTGAGTTCAAATACGACTTCAGACACTTCCTAGCAGTGTGATACTAGATAAGTCACTTAACCCTGATTGCCTCAGTATCCTCAACTGTAAAACGAGCTAGAGAAGAAAATAGTAAATCATTCTAGTATTTTTGCAAAAAGAAAAAAAAAAGTTGAACATGACTGAAATGAGAGAACATGAGCATTTATAGAGTGCTTTAGGGTTTGCAAAATACTTTATCCATGTCCTCTCATCTGGACACTCAGAATGACACTGTGAGGTAAGGGCTATCTCCATTTTATAGATATGGAAATAGAGACCAAGAGAGATGAAGTAACTTGTCCAGGGACACAGACATAGGAAGTGTCCAAGGTAGGATTTGAACTCAGATCTTTCTGACTCCAATTTCAGTGTTCTATTCACTGTACCACCTAGCTGTGAATTAAGTACATTTGCAGAGGAATTGCTTTGGGAATAGGATTCAATATTTCACAGGTTTTTGAGGCTTTGAATGGAGGCTTTGGGCAGAAAAAAGGATGCTATGGAGTTGGGAAAGAAAGTAGGGAAGGAGCCATGGAGAAGGGAAAGGGAAGAGAATGCCTTGGATAGGAAGATTTAGGAAAGGTGGGAAGGTGTTCGCACAACAGGCTGGGTGATCACTGCCAGTGATCATGTAAAGTGGACCCTAGATTCTGGAGGGAGGTTGGACCACATCATCTCCAAGGTCCCTTCCAGCTCTAACTCAATGATTCAGAGATTCCTCATAGACCAGCCACTAAGGGGCAGTCTTTGCTAAATGGTCAGTTTGGAAGTTTCTGGTTTTTTTCCTTGAGTTTCAAAAGGAAGATGAAGTTTGTCTTTGGAGGTCACCAGCCTGCTTCTCTTATGTCCATTGTGTACCCCGAGATGTCTCCTCTTCTTTGTTTTCCAAACTCTGTTCTCAAAGCTCAATTCCCTCTTATTCTCTCCCCTGCTCAAAACTTTTTTGGTGGGGCAAATGAAATAATATTAACACTACTACATAGATTTGGGCACATACCAGAAATAACTATAAGAGAAACTGGACCAGCTGTGGGAAGGCAGTGTGGTTCAGTGACAAAAGCATCATATTTGTAGATAAAAGATTAGGTTTAAATCACAATTCTGTCACATGATTGACTTTGGACAAGGCATTTCCTTTCTGTGTGTCTGTCTCCTTCTCTGTAACAAGCAAAAAAGGGAGAGAGAGCTAGGCAAGGTCCAAAGAGCAAGAATTAATTCTGAATTGAGGAGAGCAGGGGAGATTTTATGGAGCAGGTAATATTTGAAATGGGCCCTGAAGGAGGGGGAGAATTTCTCTTAATAGGTAGCATTGAGTGTGAGCAGTGGAACATTCTATGAATAAGATATGATGTAAGTAAAGGCACAGAGATTGGAAAGAACATCCTCAGTAGCTCAGTTTATATAGAATAGAAGGTATATAGGATGAATAGTGTGAGATAAACCTAGAAAGGAAAAGTATACTCCTTCAGGGTCTTTAATACCTAAGCATCTAGGTGGTATGGTAGATGGAACACTAGACCTGGAATCAGGAAGGCTTGAGTTCCAATCCTGCCTAAGACATTTCTTAGCTGTGTGACCTAGGGTGACTCAATCAACTTCTCTGTGCCTAATTTTCTGACCCATAAAATGGGTATACTAATATCATCTCCCTTATAGTGCTGTTGTGAGGATAAAATGACATCATATTTGTAAAGTTTGATGCAAATATTTAAACTATATAAAGGCTAGCTATTATTAACAAGTTCAGGTATCATTTGATAGGTAATGGGATGCATCAAAGAATTCTGAGCAGAGAAGAAAAAAAGGAATTAAAGATCTGGTATTCTTGTTACTATGGACAGAAATAAAATGTTTTTAATTGAATTTTTAAATTTGGTTCAGATGAAGTAGTCCATATGTCTCTGTACTGGATTTGAGCATGGGGTTGGCCACACCCAGAGAGGAACATGGCTGCCTGCCAGTCAGCTGTTCCTGGCTAATTTGAGCTTTCGGCGATCAGGGGCACAGTCAGGCTTCAGAGGTCTCATAGGAGATGGCTTACTTGATTAAGTTGTGCTCTATAGCCTAGGATGAGGTTGATCTATGCTTATTCTTGTGGGAGCTCATTTCAAACCTTATTCTGGAAAGGAAAGATATTGCTGTTTTAATTTTCATATTGCAAACCAAAGTCTCCTGGGATCCTCCTTTGCTCCCTCTGTGTTCTTCCTCAGGAGGCTGGCTGTTCCCCCTCTGGCTCCCCATGTTCTCCTTAGCCAGCACCTTATTCCCTAAATTCTGACCTATTCATCTTTCCATTCGAAGGTGATGGTCCTGCATCCAGTTCCTGCAGGGATCTTTGACATGATGTGATGCACTCATTTGTACTAAGGTGTTCTCTTCCTCAAAAGTGACCTCATCTATTATCCTTGCAGCTCTTTGCCTCTTAATTGGAGCATCTTGGAGTCAGAATAACAACTCCTTGAAGGATATTATAAGCACTCAACTATGTCCGAAGATCTTGGTCCTCCTTTTTGTGTTAGCCATAGATTCTGCATCATTATGGAATCTTGGGTACTGGTTGCTCTATGGATTTTTTGTGTGTGTGTTTTTAACCCTTACCTTCTGTCTTGGAATCAATACTATGCATTGGTTCCAAGGCAGAGGAGTGGTAAGGGCTGGCAATGAGGGTCAAGTGACTTGCCCAGGGTCACACAGCTGGGAAGGTCTGAGGTCAGATTTGAACCAAGGACCTCCCATCTCTAGGGCTAGCTCTCAATCCACTGAGCAACCCAGCTGCCCCCCTGGTCGCTCTATGTTGCTGACTTCACTTGGTATCAGACCTTGTCATTTGAATGACCTTTGAGCCTTCTGTCTCTAATGATCATTGGCGGGGAGAATAAAACACCAGGGACAGGACACATTACTCATTCAGGGTTCCCTTTATTTCTCTATTCAACATTCCTTCTGAATTAACTCAATTATCCAATTCACAAAGATTCACTGAATCTCTACTCTGTGTCCAGTCGCTGCTGGTCTACCCAGCACAGACATGGTGTTTGCCCTCAAGAAACTTATACGTTGGTTGTAGAGTCAAGACTGCAGTATATTAGACACAAGAGATGGTCTGGCATTGGATTCAAATCTTGCCCTTGGGACTTATTAATTGGGCATTTCTAGGCAAGTCATTCAATTTCTGAGTAGCCGGCCCCTCTCCCAGACACTGCAGCACGGTTACTGATCTGTGCTGGGAGAGGGAATTCCTCACAAGGGAGGTCCTTATTCAGATAATATCAGGGATAGACGAGGTGGAAAACTCCCCACCAACACCTCCCTCACCAGATCAATAATTCAGACTTGTAGAGGGCCTCTGAGGCCATCTGGTTCAATCCTTTTATTTTTACAGATGAAAGGCTCTCAGGTTCAGGGATAACAAATGATTTTGCCCACAATAATCAAGAGGTAGGATTTTGAATTCATATTCTCCGACTCCAGAACCAGTGAACTGGTTACTCAGCAAGCCTTTATGTTTGTGCCAGGCACTGTATTAAGAGCTGGGGATACAAAGAAAGATAAAAGGCTGTCCGTGCTCTCCAGGAGCTCACTTAATGGGGAAGAAAGCCTGCTCACAACTCTGCGTAAACAACTTCCACTTAAAGGGTAAATTGGGAGATAGTCAACAGAGGGAAGGCGCTAGCCTTGAGGGGATCAGGAAAGACCACTTAGAGAAGACACGGTTTTAAGCTGGGCTTGAAGGAAGTCAGGGAAGCCAGGATTTGAGATGAGCAGGAAGAGAATTCCAGGAATGGAGGACGACAGCTAGAGAAAATGCTGAGTTGAGAGATGGACCTTTTTTGTTTAAGAAACAGCCAGGTGGCAAGGGTCACCGCACGGCAGAATTCATAGGGCTGTGACGTAGAAGAAGACTGGAAAGGGTGATGGTGGGTCGGCCAGGTTATGAAGGGCTTTGAACACCAAGAGGAAGATTTTCTACTGGACGCCGCTGGAGTTTAATCTGAAAGATCTGAACTTTAGGAGATGGAGATGAGGAGAGACACATGGCAGTTAGCAAGTGAAAATGCCTGGAACTGAGTTAGAGTGTCTAGTGTGAGGAACAAACCACACTTCTTGTGTGGTTCAAATGATAATGTTATATACATCTTATTATTAAATGATAATATATATATACACATCCATGCACATATATTCACCTATACATCCATCACTTTGCAAATTTAAAGAATCGTATAATTGCTCGGTTTTATTATCATGCTCTATCAAGGATTATTATTATGAAGCCATCTAAGAGAGTATCTGATTAAAGACTCAGAAGTGTGGCACATGTGCAGAGCCACAGAAGAGTCATGATTCAATGGAAAGAGCACTGAATGAGGTCAAATCTTGCCCCTTCTGTTGACTAGCTGTATAACCTTCATCAAGTCTCTTCCTTCCTCTTTGCCTTACTTTCCTCATTTGTAAAATAAATTGGACTCCATCATTTCTGAGGCGCCTTTGAACATGGGATTTGGAGTTTGGATTTTGGAGGAGAGAGTAAACAGTGAGGAATCAGATAGCCAAGGAAAGTTTCATGAACAAAGTTGGGATTGAGCTGGACCTTGAAGGATAGGTAGGATTCAGAGCGATGGATAAGAGTAGAGAAAGAAACTGTTGAAAAGATGGCAGTGGTGGTGCTGGGGCAGTTGGGTGACTTAGTGGATTGCGAGGTCCTAAGTTCAAATCTGGCCTTGGACACTTCCTAGTTGTGTGACCCTGGGAAAGTCATTTAACCCCCATTGCCTGGCCCTTACCATTCTTCTGTCTTAGCACCAATATCCAGTAGTGATTCTAAGATGGAAGATAAGGGTTAAAAAAAAAATGAAAAGAAAAGATGGCAGCTCTCCAGCTTCCCTCTGCTGTTCTGAACAGTTTCTTTGTTAAAATCTAGTTTCAGACAGAGCCTAATAAGAGCTGGAAACTCTTGGGAAAGGGAAGATTCACCCAGGGAGTTGACTGATGGATGCATTGGACCAATTTAGCATAAATCAACTGAATTTTCATTCAGTGTTCATCTTTTGTTTAACCAAATCTGTGTTGATGCTTTTCCTTTTCTGCCCTTCTTCAAAGAAAGCCCATCTTTTCCCATTTTCTCAGTCCTGTTAGGAGATTCTCTTGCAGAACTGAAATCAGAAGGTTTATGAATAGCTCTCAGGGCATCAGTAGTGGCGGGTCTATATAATGAAGTACATTACTCTGGGGACAAATGGACATTTCCACCTAGGCAGTCTCTCTGTAGGGCCATATTTGATTAAACAGTCATAGTGTGGGGAAGTTTCCACAGGCTCCTTCACCTCTAAACAAATTTGGGAACTCATCTCAGCCTGGGAGAGGCAGCCTTTCTGCTACCATGTTGATTTCCCTAGGTCAAGGCTGGCTTAGGGCTAAATGGTGAAAGGGGATGCTAGGCTCCAGTGTCCATGGCTCCAATAGGGTTCTGGTTCCTTCTGCCAGGGGAAATAAACTAAAAGTAAAACATTTAATAGGCTCATCAGGTAGACCTACTTGTAAAACCTTACTAATAGGATGATAAAATCAGCTCGAAAGCTAGAAGGTACCTAAGAAGCCACCCAGACCAAGTCTTTCATTTAACAAATAAGGAAATTGAGGCCAAAAGCCATTAACTGTGGGACTAAAGCAGTACTAGAGTCTGGGTTGGGTACTAATGGGGGGTACTTTGGGAGAGTAGGAAAGGAAGGTGGTAAGAACAGCTTGAGACTCCCAGAAAGGGAGACGGGAGAGTGCCAGAGCCAACATGGGCACATCACACACTTTTTCTTCCCTCAAGCTGGTCTTGCCAGCTGCCATGTTGACTCGATAGCCTCTTAATGCTTGATCTTACTCTCACCCTTCTTGCAGCCTCTCTGTTCATCATTGCCATGCTCCTGGCAAGCCTTAACAGCTGTTGCAACCCCTGGATCTACATGCTGTTCACAGGCCACCTCTTTCATGACCTGGTGCACCGTTTCTTTTGCTGTTCGGCAAGTTATCTGAAGACCAATCCAGGAGGCGAGACCAGTGCCAGCAAAAAAAGCAACTCCTCCACCTTCGTCCTGAGTCGTAAGAGCTCTAGCCTGAAGAGCTTCACCCAGCCAGCTGGGGAGTGAGGCAGGGCCCAGGCCTATGGTTCTGAGGTCACTGGGTTTAACTTTGTGTTGGTGGTCAATTTCTGACCCACCATGGATGTCTAATATGTGTATAATGTATAAGTGAGCCTTTCTTTTGTACATAGACATAACTCTGGCCCTTACATTGTGCGCACATGGCACCAGAATAGACCTAATAATCCAAGTGGTCATCCCTGTGGGCATTCTGCGCCATTTTTCTATATACTGACCACTCAGTCCTCTAGGCCTTCTGGCAAAATCTCCTGCCCACCCCCCAATGTATCTGTGGCTACTCTATTCCTTACTCCTGATCAGAGGATAGCTTCTATGGCTCTGCATTTATTCTACTCTGTCGATATGGAAGACAGCCTGGGATAGTGGAAAGAGAATTGTCTTCAGCTATCTGTGTACCCTTGGGCAAATCACTTCATTTCTCAGCAGCCAGGGCAACTCCCTGAAACTTCGGGGGAAATGATGACCATCTTTTTAGAATTAAATTGATTAAATAAATGCAAGCGAACTACAGGGAAGCTAGAGCTGCAAATGAATTGCTGAAAGATAGTAACATTCCAGGTTTTATTTGTGGGTGATAATTCCCTTCTAGTAGAAGCAATGTGCAGTGGATAAAGAGCCAGTTTCCAAGGTTAGAAAACCTGGACTCAAATCCTCTTGGTCACCTACTGCTTGTGTGACCTTGAGGAAGTCACTTAAATTCTTAGTGTCCTAAACAATTCTCTAAGACGCTACATTTGCTGAGACGGTGCTGACGTGCACTGGAAGAGGCAATTTCCTAAAGTGGCACTTTCTTAGACCTGTGGAATCACAGGTTTGATCCCTCTCCCTTTCCCAAATTCTTTATTTCACACCTGCTTCTTGGTCTTCCTGTGGAAATCCTCTCTCTGAAATAGTGACCCCATTGGGCCATTCTTAATATAGGTGCCAATGTCAGTCAATAAATGTTTATTAAGTGCCTATATGTGTCAGGCACTATGCTAAGCTCTGGGGATACAAAAGAGTCCTTGCTCTCAAGTTGCTGTCAACACATAGATGGAAGGCTGAAAAGTCTTGCTTTCTTCACCAAAAAAAAATATTAGCCATTTTAAAAAATATATAGAAATGTAGCATTGATGATTTCACCATAGTTTTGCACAAACAAGGATGAGAAATAGACATTTTCAGAACTTTTGTCTTCTGTCTTCCTTGAGTTCAGGACATAGGGATGGCTAGAAATACAGGAAGACCGTGACTCCTGAGAAAGCTTATTTCTCTGCTTCTCAATTTCCTCATCTGGAAAATGAGTTGGGGAGGGAGGGTACGAGCTACATGTTTTTAAGGTCCCTAAATCAATGAGCTGATAATCTTACCCAAAGCTGGCATGCTATCAGGGACAAGGTGAGGATTTAGCCATAAGATGTCTTTATTCCCTTCCTGAGCCTAACTCAGATGTTAAATGCTGGGAAAGAATTCAGAGCTGGTGTTTTGAATCTGGGTCACATGGAATCTTGGGGTACATTTTCCTCCTGTTGAAACCTTTCAAAACTTTCTGGAACATATTTTGAGCCGTTCCACAGGCCCAGCTTCAAGCTATGCCTCTCCTTATTCCTTCCCCAACGTCTCTCCTGCCCAATTTATACAGATACATCTACTCACTGAATAAAAGAATATGTATGTTATCCTGTGGTGTGATCAGGGGTACCAATGTATAAAGAACCAGAATGCACCCAAAACGCATCACCCTAAAGCAGTGATGAACACAACTTGGTCTTCTCTGATGATTCTGATCTGAGTGGCTCCATGCCTTAGGCTCATCGCTCTGAATGTTGGCCATGATCATGCTACAGAAGTATGGAAGTTTTAATTAGTTGATCTAGGGTTATCAAGATGCCAGTTTACATTAGTCACATTATCCTTTTTCTTTTTTGGTTAGGAACTACCAAAGAAGTAGGAGGAGATGTAGGCAGTCACCAGTGATGGGATATAGCATACCCTACATTCCCAAGGCATTTTCCTGGCGGCTTGTTGGAAAGCCGCGTCTATGCCTTCCTGGTCCTACCCATGATCGCTGCCTCCCAGCCCCAACCCCCCCATCCCAGTGCTTAGAGTTCCAAATTTAAGTATTGCTACCACCCAGGAGCCCCTAAGGGTTGGGGGGCTCCCAGAAGGGGACTCGAGGATTTTCCTAAATGTGACGATTTAGATCTTGACCTCACAAAACTTGGCTTGGCAGCTGTGGTTTTTTAAAAAAGCCCTTACCTTCTGCCACATAATCAATACTATGTATACTACTGGTTCCATTGGCTAGGCAATGGGGGTTAAGTGACTTGCTAGTCACACAGTTAGGAAGTATCTTGAGGTCATATTTGAACCCAGGACCTCCCATCTTTAGGTCTGGCTCTCAATCCACTGAGCCATCTAGAAGCTCCCAGCTGTGCAGTTTTGAAAAATGACACAGTTAACCCTTAAATTGAAAGAATGAGATTTTTTTTTCAGCTCCCACATTTTGGATGCTCAACCTCTTGGGTCACCTTGGATTTTATTTCATGCCACCTGTCTTTGTTCTTGGAACTTTCCATTTAGCTCTTGATGTATGTTTTGATTCTGTTTGGGCATTTGCAATAGCTCAGAGAGACTGAAATGGTACTTTGACCCCCCAAGTCAGTGTTTCTCTATTCTGTTCCTTCAATTTTAGGTACCTAGGGACTATAGGCAATATTCCCTAGACATCTGCATAGTCTCCCCATTGGTGAAAATAATGATTATCCTATCTTCCATTCCTGTTTGAGGGGTAGGATTGATTAAATTAATTCTAGCTTCCAACTTCCAGAAAAGACACACAAGGTTCCAGGCTTTCTTCTGGGAGAGATCCCTGGAGGGAAGGAATGCGCATTTCCTTCTTTGAATTTTATCTTATTATCAACACTGAAATGTTAGATATATTTAGGTTTTAAAATCATGGGGCTCAACTTTAATTTTCTGAATAGACTGAAAAATTCCACAAAACTAAATGGAAAATGTGTCAAGAACTGTGTTAGGATATAGATAGTAAAGTGAGATAGTCTTTGCACTAAAGAATCTCTTTTGAAAATGGACCACAATATATGTAGTATAGTTGTAGGGCAGATGGGAGCCTGTGGGTTCTTAGGGTGCAGCATCAGAGTAGATGATAAAGGTTAAGTCCTTAAGGTGTCATGTCAGGTTATATGGCAAAGGCCAAGGGTCTAGAATGCATTGTGGCAGGGCAGATGGTATGGTAAATCTTGGTGGACCCCATAGAACAATAGAAGGTCCAGTAGCAGAGCCCAGTAAGCTGCCATCTTGTCAGAAGGTTTATAGTTAGTGATTTCCTGCTCATCTGAGGAATGTGAGGAACCAAGTTCCTGATCAATGGCAGTTCAGAGTGGGACAGTAGGTCTGAATGTTGGAATGAAATGGGGTTTACTTCCACTGGGGAGAAGAATGTGAGGAATTAGCCCCCAGCATCGATGAAATGGGATAATGGAGCCTAGGTTAGGGAGGTAGGAAGGACTATCCGCCAGCCTATTTCTGATGAACCCTTGGGTAGCCCATTGGATTGGGGGGTAGGATAAAGAAGGCTGGGTTGGGGAAGGTTCTTGTCTTCTTTCAGCATTTGCTTCTGCTAGATGTTAGAGAGTAAAGTACTTAGGGTTAGGGGTAAAACCATGTTAGAAACTTCAGGAAATTACATGTACATGGAGACATTTGGCAGCTCAGATTTTGGAAAATGCTTAGAAATTTGTATTCTCTTGTGATGAAACCTTACTTAATGTTAAGTGTGAGGTCCTTTGTCCTACCAAATGCATACCATGATATTCCTGTGTATTGCCAAAGGCTATTTGTCTGATGATATTTATTCATCTTCTTTTGTAATTTGCTTTACAGATGAGATGCTCAATAAATGTTTTCCTCATGTGTATTTTCTCTCTCTCACTTTTTAATTGCCTCCCCACAAGAGGGATTATTTGTGGCGGCTTTGGTGGGGAGTGTTGAATTTTCTAAATGGCTGCCTCAGCTGTCCAGTTGGTGTTGGCTCTGGCTTTAGTGTCCTTGGACTGGAGCCAAGCTCTCTTCTCTGGTCTGTCAGGGTCACAACACTCCTGAGACACCCTCTGGTTACTTCATGGGCCCAGCATCCCTGTCTTATATTGTGGGACCACACCTGCTGCCGATTACATTCTGATCCTGGGCGTGCAGAATCATCGAATGTTATTTGTGGAAGGGGCCTTACAGATCATCTAGGCCAAGCCCCTCATTTTGAAAAGGCAGAAAACACTGAGACTTGTGGAACTAGATCAAAGCAACATAGCCGTAACAGGTGTTTTGACTTTGTTTAGAGCACTTTTCACAGCACACACAATATCTCTGTCCCCCCAGATTTGGTGCAAGGATCTAATGACATCACAGAACATAGGAACCCGCCTTTAGTTTTCTAGTTTGACTCCCTTGTTTTTAAAAGGGTCAAAGGTAACATAGGGAGATCTATGATATAGTTACTTAACTCTGGGTCCCTGGCAAACTTGACCCATGTTATTAAATCCAAATAGAACTAAATGGATGAATTTTCCAAACTTCAGATCTCCCTATCAGAATTGTCGTGAACCAAAGGCATGAACTAATAAATAGAACACATCTTCCTTGATTCAACAAAGGGCTGCATCACTAAGGAAACATCTGGATGATAGCTTGAAGCTGCGTGTTGTTGGTGTACATGGGGGTGGGAGCATCCTTTGTAGTCTCTGGCAGGTTTCCTTTAAGCATATGCTTGGGAAATCTGGCCCTTCTTGCACAATAATAAACCTTATTAAGTTCTGTCAGGCTCCATGAATTCATCAAGTGGATGTTGGAACTTTCCCCTAACACTTAATAGATAACCGAGGCTGTGAAAAGTAAAGATCTCCCTGCCATGTGGTGTGATGGTCTGGAATCTGTTAACTTCTGTGGGAGCAGAAGGCTTCTCAGGTCCCTCTTGCCTCTGTGATTCCGCTGCTACTTACTACCATGGTATCCTTGGCCAAACAGCTTTTTATCTCTGGGTCTGTTTCCTTATCTATAATATGGGTGACCACTAAGATCCTTCCTATCTCCAAAAGCTATGAGCCAGAATCTAATGAGTTAGTGTTGGAGTCTGGACTGGAACGAGCACCAAGATCCCTCAACTCTTGGCTTGCCACGTGCTCCGACACACTCTACAAATATGAGAAGGATCCATGATCCTGTAGGTACAGAGGAGATAGGTAGGTACAGGGATTCTCAGGGCCTGTGTGGTCACTGCTTTATAGACAAGGCCTTTGGAGCCAATGGCCCAAGGCACACGAGGGCCCCAGGTAGTGTCAGAGGCAGGATCCAGGTCCAGGTTTCTGTGGCTCCCATTCTGTCACTCTGTCCTCTAGACCATGTGCTTTTAAAATGGCGGCTTATGTTCAATGTCCATGTAAGTTGCTGCCACACACCCTTATCCTGGGATTCTAGCTGGAGGAACCATCACCAATGGGCCAACCTCTTCATTTGTGATGATGAAACTGAGGCTCAGAGAGGTGATAACTTCCCATGATTATTTAAGTTTAAGGCTTCTTGTCCAGTATCCTTCCCATTCCCTTAGAGTGAAAAGGACACAGCTGGGAAGAGTGTGAGTAAGACCAGGAATGCTGTGTTGGGCTGTATCATAAAGAGCTGACCCAAGGGGCCTTTGAACTCAGGACCTTCCCTCCATCTGAAAACCTTTTGAGGTAGCCATATCTGATTGACCTGAAAAAGGCATGGGTATCTGGGGCTTTGTTAAGAGTGGTAGAGCTGAGGGCAGCAAGATGGCTGAGTGGATAAAACTAGTCCTAGAGACAGGAGGTCCTCGGTTCTAATCTGGCCTCAGACTCTACCTGTATGACCCTAGGCAAGCAAGTCACAACCATTCTTTTGTCTTAGAACCAATACTCAATATTGATTCTAGGACTTAAGGTAAGGGTTTAAAAAGAGGGGCCTCTGGGAGACTTGGTACCCTGCTCTGGGAAAACATGTCTAGAGGAGTTTTGTGTCCAAGGTTGATGCCACATTTAGGAAAAGACAGTGATAAACTAGAATTTATGAGTAACCAAAATGGTAAGGGACCTCATGTCCATCTCAAAGGGAATGGCTGAGGAGACTGAGGATGTTTATTCTGAGGAAAAGAAAGCCTCAAGAGGGAACAATGGAAGTAATCTGGTTCAGTGGAGAGGGTACTGGATTTGGACTCAGAGGACCTTGGTTCAGATCCCACCTCTGTCACTCACTGCCTGTGTGTACTTGAGATAGTCACTTACCTTTTCTCCATCTCAGTTTCTTTGGGGTTCAAACAAAGTGGTTGGGCTAAATGGTGTGTCTGAGGTCCCTTCTATCTCTAGATCTCTGACTCAGTGACACCTTTAAGGTTCAGTTCAGCTCAAAATCGTAGATCTTATTATCATTAATTATTGTACTTGAAAGGTTATCACATGGAAGAAGGATTAGGCTTGTTCTGACCGGCCCCAAAAGAATTTGGAGTAGTGGGTGGGGATTATCAGGAAGCAAGTGGATGCTTAATGCCTTTCACTAAAGGGATTCCAAAAAAGCTGGGTGACCCCTTGCCAGGGGCATCATGGAGGGGACTCCTTTTTCTCTTCCAGTTGGACTGGATGGCTATTGCTGTCCCTTCCAACTCTGAGAATCTGTCAATGATCCTATGAACATTACTTCCCTCACGTTAGGATGGGCAGGATGAACAAGGGAAGGAAACAAAGAAGGGAAAAAATCTTCCAAGGAACTTGACAGATGGCACACTGGTGGAATAAGTGATGACCAGGGAAAAAAGAAATCCCAGGATGTAAATTTGAGGAAAGAAGTCTGCATTGGTCTAGTAGAACTAATGAGATTCCATCAACCTTTCCACCTCTGATTCCTGGGATGACTTAATACCCTTTAGAAGTGATCCCAAAGCACTATAAGTTTATTTACATGCTTTCAGAGTTGGGAAGGACTTCATTAGGCATTCAGTCTTTATTAAAAGACCCCAGTAAAGGGAACCTCATTATTACCAAGGCAGTCTTTTCCCATTTTGGATAGCCCTAAGCATTTGGAAGTTTTTCCTTACACTAATCTTAAATTTGTTTCTTTGCAACTTCTATCCATTGGTAATACTTTTTTTATGGGGCCAAACAGAACAAGCTGAATTTTTTTTTTTTGGAGGAAGCATGGCAGACTTTCAGATATTGGAAGTTATTATATCTCCTTTACAATCTTCTTTTTTTTAGGTCAAATATTCTGAGTTCCTCTAAGAATGCGCTCGGGGAAACCAAACCCACCTTTTGGGAGGACACTTTGCTCTAACCTTTTGGACAGAAACACAATGAATGACTCCCCCCCGTAGCCAAAACCCTTTATTGGATTCCAATCTGCCCATCATAATTGCATATTGTCACTAAAATACAGGGTTCCCAGGGTTTCCAGAAACAATGACCCCAGGTGGGAATTGAGAGGTTGGTTTCATGCCATTACAGTGAAGATTTAAGATTACAGTACAAGTGAGTGTCAAGACTCATACAGTAGCTGCCCTCTGAGCAAATGACCATCATCCTGGCTGGGGGCCCCCGGCGTGGGGGACAGGGACAGAATGAGGACCAGTGTGCCCAAATGTCTTTGTCATTTCTCCTTTCTCTACACATTCTTTTCTCAGAAAGAGCAACAAGTCTCTAAAACATAAAATACATAGAAATCCCCATGGAGCGTCATTGTGGAACTAGCTGTGACTTTATATCCCCTCCTCCCTCCCACCTCATCCCACCAAACTCCCAGGTCTCATCTTTCCCTTCCTCCCACAACTTTATCTAGTTCTCCTTTCTGAAGACCAGTTTGATGCTGCTGCACATCTGGCCCATGGCATTAAAGACAGGATGGCAGAAGGTGTGTATGAAGAGGGAAAAGACGCGGCTGATGCACTGCATCTCAATCAGGCAGCTCTTGATGCAGGGTACCACGGTCCAGATGTGGAAGAAGGAGATTAAGGCGAAGATGCAGCCCCAGAAGAGGGCCAGCGGGCAGCCCAGCAGGGTGCTGATCAAACGGTAGCACCAGTACTTGCTGACTGTGTAGGTAGTATAGCTGACCTTCCAGACTCCATCAAAGCTGTACGTGCCATCCGGCTCGGCTATCACATCTTCAAAGTCCACCTGAGACCCAGGCCAGAGTAAGGGAAGAAAAGAGGGCTTGTCAAAACACAAAGTTGGGGACCAGAAAAACAGCCACGTTCACCTGCAAAACTGATGCCCAGAGGCATAAACAGAACCAGGAGAACAAGATCAATGGAGAAAACGACAGCAAAATGATGACAATGGAATGCTGTGAAATTATAATGACCAGGCTTGGCTCCATAGAAGTGGTGGGGGAACACATCTCTGTTCCTTTATAGGTAGAAGACTATTATGGGTTTAGGAAACTGCATAGAATGCCAGACTTTTGAGATACACTTGTCTCACGGAATTTTTCCCCTCCTTTTTAGCCTTATAATTATATTATGGTATAGTTCTACATAATCATATTATAATCTAATAGAATAATAATAATAATAATTCTTTTTATTCTTATTTTTATGTGGGTCTTTAATTTTTTATTTTTTTTGTAATTTAGAATACTTTTCCATGGTTATATAATTCATGTTCTTTCCCTCCCCTCCTCCCACCCCCCTCCAGTAGCCAGTGAACAATTCCACTGGGTTTTACATGTGTCATTGATGAAGATCTATTTCCATGTTATTAATATTTGCATTAGAGTGATCGTTTAGAGTCTGCATTCCCAATCATATCTATGAGATGACTCTTAAGGAAGAGGAAACATTGGAAAATGTAGAAGACGTAAAAAAGCATGACAATAAATTTATTTTAAAAAAAAGCAACCATAGAGGTTTAAAAAACTGGAAGGGACTTTAGCAATCACTTAGTATGAAATTTTCAAACTGACTTATCAGAGAACTGAATGTATATAATGTAAAATACAAGGGCAGATTGGTAAATGTTTAACAACCAGCTTTCTGGGGGGAAAGAAAGGTACCCACAACACACTTTTAAGTTTAATCTGCATTATTAACATATTCTCTATCATTTTCTTAAGTCTAGACAATAGATAAAACACTTAACAGGTCCCTGATTTGAACTGTCCAGTGATTTCCAAGCTGTAAATTTAACTATCAACTGGAGCACAGATGAGTTGGCTCTAACACGGCTCTGCTCATGATGGGGACTAGGATTTAGTTTTGAAATTCAACGATTCTCTCAAGCTCTGGATTCTATTCTTGGAGAAGAGTTGAGAAAAGTCGTCTGCCTCCATTCCATGCAGAGCCGGGAGAGAATGACAGGTTGGGGACGTCCTATGTACTGGATCATTCCTGTTTTCTTTTTTCTCCTTTGTTACAAGGGGGGGGGGGGAGGATCAGCTCAGCAAGGAGGAGACGAGATGAATATATCCAGAAACAAAAGTAATGTAACAGTAAGAGGAAAAAGGGCTTTCAATGGAGTGATTCTAGGCTCAGAGTCTCCTTTCAGCCTGGCTTCTACCTGCCTTCCTCTGGCTCCTCCGGCTTCTCCGCAGATCAGGACTCTGCTGTCACATGCAATGAAAAATCAACCGAGTTTGGGAGTCCTGACAAGGGACCTCAAGCCAGCTGCCTCTGAAGCCAGAGACTCCAGCCTTTTGTGCCTTTGCAGGCGTGCGCGCGCTCGCGTGTGTGTGCGTGTGTGTGTGTGTGAGAGAGAGAGAGAGAGAGAGAGAGAGAGAGAGAGAGAGAGAGAGAGAGAGAGAGAAGGAGAGAGGGAGAGAGGAGAGAATGAGAGAGAGAGAGAGAGAGAAAGAGGGAGACAGAAAGAGAGAGAGACAGAGAGACAGAGAGAGAGACAGAGAGAGAGACAGAGAGACAGAGAGAGAGACAGAGAGAGACAGAGAGACAGAGAGACAGAGAGAGAGACAGAGAGGGAGAGAGGGAGAGAGAGGGAAAGAGAGAGAGAGAGGAAGAGAGAGAAAGAGAGAGACAGAGATAGAGAGAGGAGAGAGAGAGACAGAGACAGAGAGAGAGAAAGAGAGAGAGAGAGAGAGGAAGAGAGAGACAGAGAGACAGAGACAGAGACAGAGACAGAGATGGGAAACAGAACAGGGAGGCAGGACCACTTGGTGTTCAGGTCCCTTTTTCCTCAGGTTCTGCATTTATTTCCGTTCTTCTGCTTCTCCCCAACATGCCCAATGCTGGCTCCTTTATCTGCTGAGAATC